>NC_135958.1:9845541-10144778 GCF_053455715.1 Rhinoraja longicauda | reverse complement strand
TGTAACCGGGAGGAGGGGAGGGAGGGAAGGGGGAGGGAGGGAGGAGGGAGGGAGGTGGGAGGTGTGGAGGGATGAGGGGAGGGGGAGGGAGGGGGGGAGGGGAGGGGGGAAGGGAGGGGAGGGGGGAGGGAGAGGGGTAGGGGGGGAGAGGGAGGGAGGGGAGGGGGAGGGGGGAGGGAGGGGAACCTCCCCTTTTCCCAGTTCCCCTCTTTCCCCGTTGGGCCCGTCTTCGTAGGGTTTCCATTGTAACCGGGAGGACGGGAGGGAGGGAAGGGGGAGGGAAGGAGGAGGGAGGTGTGGAGGGAGGAGGGGAGGGGGAGGGAGGGGGGAGGGGGGAGGGGATGGGGAGGGAGAGGGGAGGGAGGGGGGTAGGGGGGAGGGAGGGGGAGGGGAGTGGGGAGGGGAGGGGGGAAGGGGGGAGGAGGGGGACCTCCCCTTTTCCCAGTACCCCTCTTTCCCCGTTGGGCCCGTCCTCGTAGGGTTTCCATTGTAACCGGGAGGAGGGGAGGGAGGGAAGGGGAGGGAGGAGGAAGTTGTGGAGGGAGGTGGGGAGGGAGGGGGTGGGGAGGGAGGGGGAGGGAGGGGGCCCGTCCTCGTAGGGTTTCCATTGTAACCGGGAGGGGGGGAGGGAGGGAGGAGGGAGGTGTGGAGGGAGGTGTGGAGGGAGGAGGGGAGGGGGAGGGAGGGGGGAGGGGAGGGGGGAAGGGGAGGGGGGAAGGGGGGAGGGAAGGGGGGAGGGGGTAGGGGAGGGAGGGGGATCTCCCCTTTTCCCAGTACCCCTCTTTCCCTGTTGGGCCCGTCCCCGTTGGGTTTCCATTGTAACCGGGAGGGGGGGAGGGAGGGTGGAAGGAGGGGGGAGGGGGAGAGGGATGGAAGGGTGGAGGGAGGGGGGAGGGAGTGGGGGAGGGTGGGATGGAGGGAAGGAGGGAGGGGGGGAGTTAGGGGCTGAGTGGTGATGGAGGTTGGGATTGAGGGGGGAGGGAGGGGGGGGAGGGAGTGGGGATGGAGGTGGGAAGGAGGGGGGAGGAAGGGGTTGAGGGGGGAAGTGGGACCTCCCCTTTTCCCAGTACCCCTCTTTCCCCCACCACCAAGCCCCCTCCGCAACGACCCCTGTTGTCCCCCTCCCCAGTCCCCATTCTCAGACCCCCCCCCCATTCTCTCTCTCCCCCAGACACACTCTCAGTGCTTTTTTCGAAACACTTGCCCCGGTGGCCCACGAGCATAGGGGCCCAATGCTGATCTGTGTATGTTAAGTGACTTGCAATTAAAAAAAAGACGTAAAAAAAAGATAAGTGCTTTTTAAGTGCTTGTTTTGAAACATTCGCGGTCACATAGTGCTTCTCACTGCGATCTGTTAGTGGTGCTTTTCGAAACAATGTAGCACCCATCTCACACAAGCATTGGGAGGATGGGAGGGAGGGAAGGGGAGGGAGGGAGGAGGGAGGTGTGGAGGGAGGAGGGGAGGGAGGGGGGGAAGGGGAGAGGGGGAAGGGGGGTAGGGGGAGGGAGAGGGGAGGGAGGGGGATGGGATGGGGGAAGGGGGGAGGGAGGGGGACCTCCCCTTTTCCCAGTACCCCTCTTTCCACGTTGGGCCCGTCCTCGTAGGGTTTCCATTGTAACCGGGAGGATGGGAGGGAGGGAAGAGGGAGGGAGGGAGGAGGGAGGTGTGGAGGGAGGAGGGGAGGGGGAGGGAGGGGGGGAGGGGAGGGTGGAGTGGAGGGGGGAAGGGGGGGGAGGGAGGGGGACTTCCCCTTTTCCCAGTACCCCTCTTTCCCCGTTGGGCCCGTCCCCGTAGGGTTTCCATTGTAACCGGGAGGGGGGGAGGAAGGGTGGAAGGAGGGGGGAGGGGGAGAGGGATGGAAGGGTGGAGGGAGGGGGGTGGGAGTGGGGGAGGGAGGCATGGAGGGAAGGAGGGAGGGGGGGAGTTAGGGGGGAGGGTTGAGGGAGGTGGAGAGGGATGGGGGAGGGAGGGGAGGAGGGGGGGAGGGAGTGGGGATGGAGATGGGAAGGAGGGGGAGGAAGGGGTTGAGGGGTGAAGGGGGACCTCCCCTTTTCCCAGTACCCCTCTTTCCCCGTTGGGCCCGTCCCCGTAGGGTTTCCATTGTAACCGGGAGGGGGGGAGGAAGGGTGGAAGGAGGGGGGAGGGGGAGAGGGATGGAAGGGTGGAGGGAGGGGGGTGGGAGTGGGGGAGGGAGGCATGGAGGGAAGGAGGGAGGGGGGGAGTTAGGGGGGAGGGTTGAGGGAGGTGGAGAGGGATGGGGGAGGGAGGGGAGGAGGGGGGGAGGGAGTGGGGATGGAGATGGGAAGGAGGGGGAGGAAGGGGTTGAGGGGTGAAGGGGGACCTCCCCTTTTCCCAGTACCCCTCTTTCCCCGTTGGGCCCGTCCCCGTAGGGTTTCCATTGTAACCGGGAGGGGGGGAGGAAGGGTGGAAGGAGGGGGGAGGGGGAGAGGGATGGAAGGGTGGAGGGAGGGGGGTGGGAGTGGGGGAGGGAGGCATGGAGGGAAGGAGGGAGGGGGGGAGTTAGGGGGGAGGGTTGAGGGAGGTGGAGAGGGATGGGGGAGGGAGGGGAGGAGGGGGGGAGGGAGTGGGGATGGAGATGGGAAGGAGGGGGAGGAAGGGGTTGAGGGGTGAAGGGGGACCTCCCCTTTTCCCAGTACCCCTCTTTCCCCGTTGGGCCCGTCCCCGTAGGGTTTCCATTGTAACCGGGAGGGGGGGAGGAAGGGTGGAAGGAGGGGGGAGGGGGAGAGGGATGGAAGGGTGGAGGGAGGGGGGTGGGAGTGGGGGAGGGAGGCATGGAGGGAAGGAGGGAGGGGGGGAGTTAGGGGGGAGGGTTGAGGGAGGTGGAGAGGGATGGGGAGGGAGGGGAGGAGGGGGGGAGGGAGTGGGGATGGAGATGGGAAGGAGGGGGAGGAAGGGGTTGAGGGGTGAAGGGGGACCTCCCCTTTTCCCAGTACCCCTCTTTCCTCCACCACCAAGCCCCCTCTGACTTCCACACAGCAAGTACATAGGCCAACAGCGCCTGAAACTGTAAAATATTTGTACACATGCGAAATGTCACTGTAATAACTCATGTGAATAGTGTCCAGCCAATTCACATTTCAATTCCATTTGTCAATAAAATTGCAGTCAATCAAATTCTCTCACATCAGAGTAAACGTTAGTCACAAGGTAAGCAATCCACGGGCTGTCTGGTTTCTAGATTCAATCAGGCAGCCAGTCAAGCAGCGTGAAAACAAGCCTTTAGGCCCACCGAGTCCGCACTGACCATCGATCACACCAGTTCCACGTTATCCCACTTTCCCAACCAGTCCCCACACACCACCCACCCCTCCACCAGAAATCCCATTTATTCTCCACATTTTATTAACTGCGTTTATTAACTGTGGAGCATCCTGGACAATATAGCTCACCCCCTCCATGACACACTAGTCAACCTGAGGGTTCCACCAAGATGCTGCACAGAACACCACAGGAGATCCTTCTTCCCTGCGGCTATCAAACTGTACAACCCCTCCCCCTTCAGTCGTGGGGTAGATCTGTTTGGAGAGGATGCAAAACAAAGCTATTCACTGTACCTCTGCACACGTGACAATAATAAACCGAAACCTAAAACTGAATAAAAATACGTTTACCTGGAAGGAGCTTCAATGTCATCATGGAGACACGAGGAACGGCAGATGCTGGATTCTCGAGCAAAAGACAAAGTGCTGGAGGAACTCTACGGGTCAGGCAGTGTCTGTGGAGGGAATGGACAGATGACATTTCGGGTTGGATCAGGAGTCGGTGGGAAAGGTCCCGACCTGAAACGTTGCCTGTCCATTCCCTCCGCAGATGCTGCCCGACCCGCTGAGTTCCTCCAGCACTTTGTGTTTTCATTGTGTGGTCATCACAGCCCCATTCAGAAATGTCCCGATCACATAAATTGTGAGCTGTTTTTTGTTTTTAAAAAAAATCAACGTCAGGCATCTCGTGTTAAACCACAATTATTTTCAGTGCCCAAGCAGTTGGTGTCGATGGTAAAGAGTTGCTTTACTTTACGTTCCTGCTGTTCCGAAGCCAAATGACAACACAGCTGAATCTGGGCATGCTTGATATCGCGATTAGTAGATGTCAGATGGTTGATAAGAGTTGGAGTGTCTCGAGGAGCCCAGTGCACTATCCACAGATAATGCAGTGATCAACTCTACTTGACAACCTTCCCCCTGGAGAATTGCTGTTGCAAGTGATCTTTGCCTCCAATCAATCTCCAGCCGCGATGTCTCATTACAGACGAGGCAGTCAGAGGCAAGGAGACAGAGGATAACTGTTCTCATAGAGAAACATAGACAAGAGGAGCAGGAGTAGGCCATTATAAGATTATTAAGGGGGTTGGACACGTTAGAGGCAGGAAACATGTTCCCGATGTTGGGGGAGTCCAGAACCAGGGGCCACAGTTTAAGAATAAGGGGGTAGGCCATTTAGAACGGAGATGAGGAAAAACTTTTTCAGTCAGAGAGTTGTGAATCTGTGGAATTCTCTGCCTCAGAGGGCGGTGGAGGCCAATTCTCTGAATACATTCAAGAGAGAGCTAGATAGAGCTCTTAAGGATAGCGGAGTCAGGGGGTATGGGGAGAAAGCAGGAACGGGGTACTGATTGAGAATGATCAGCCATGATCACATTGAATGGCGGTGCTGGCTCGAAGGGCCGAATGGCCTACTCCTGCACCTATTGTCTATTGTCTATGGCCTATTCGGCCCTTTGAGCCAGCACCGCCATTCAATATGATCATGGCTGATCATCTAAAATCAGTACCCCGTTCCTGCTTTTTCCCCATATCCCTTGATTCCGTTAGCCCGAAGAACTAAATCTAACTTTCTCTTGAAAACATCCAGTGGATTGGCCTCCACTGCCCTCTGTGGCAGAGAATTCCACAGATTCACATCTCTCTGGGTGAAAAGGATTTTCCTCATCTCTGTCCTAAATGGCCCACCCCTTATTCTTAAACTATGCCCCTTGGTTCTGGACTCCCCCAACATGGGGAACATTTTTTCCTGCATTTAGCCTGTCCAATCCCTTAAGAATTTCCCAGGGGGAATGGTCACACATGAGGAGTCGTGGAGTATTGTATCACAGGGATAAGGTGCAAGTATCTGCACGAATGTGAAGAGGTAGAAGAGTCTAGAACTGCCACGCAGCCACAGAATTCATCGTTGAATTGCAAATCAGTCACCGGCTTAACACAGCAACCAATAATGTAGGAAGGAACTGCAGATGCTGGTTTACACCGACGGTAGACACAAAATGCTGGAGTAACTCAGCGGAACAGGCAGCACCTGCCGTATTTGGCTCACATCCCTCTCAACCTTTCCTATCCATATACCTGTGCAAGTGTCTTTTAAATGCTGTTATAGTATCTGCCACAACTACCTCCTCCGGCAGCTCCTTCCATACACCCACCACCATCAGTGAAAATGTGGCCCCTCAGTTTCATATTAAATCTTGCTCCTTTCCCCATGAACCTATAATAAACAACCAAGTCCATCGTCCCCTGAAAATGGAAACGCGGATTCACAAGACATAGGGGCAGAATTAGGCCATTCAGCCCATCGAGTCTGCTCCACCATTCAATCATGGCTGATCTATCTTTTCCCCTCAACCCCATTCTCCTGCCTGCTACCCATAATCCCCCTGACACCCGTACTAATTAAGAATCTGCCAACCTCTGCTTTAAAAATATCCACTGACTTGGCCTCCACAGACATCAGTGGCAAAGAATTCCACAGATTCACCACCCTCTGACTAAAGAAATTCCTCCTCATCTCCTATCTAAAGGTATGTCCTTTAACTGAGGCTTTGCCCTCTGGTCCTAGATTCTCCCACTACTGGAAACACCCTCTCCACATCCACTCTGTCCAGGCCTTTCACTATTCGTTAGGCTGGTGAATGCATGTTTAGTTTTTTAGTTTAGTTTAGAGATACAGCACGGAAACAGGCCTTTCGGCCCAACGGGTCCGCGCCGACCAGCGATCCCCGCGCACTAAACCTACCCTACGTACAAAGGATAATATTAAATTTATACAAAGCCAAGTAACCTACAAACCTGCACGTCTTTGGAGTGTGGGAGGAAACTGAAGATCTCGGAGAAAACCCACGTGGTCACAGGGAGAACGTACAAACTCTGTACAGACAGCGCCCATAGTCGGGATCGAGTCCGGATCTCTGGCGCTGTGAGGCAGCAACTCAACCACTGAACCACCGTGCCACATGCATTAAGTATCTTGCCTTCATAGGTCAGGTGTGTAGGTTAATTGGCCTCTGCAGATTGTCCTTAGTGTGCAGGATGTGAAAGTGGGATCACATACAAATAGTGGTCGGCATGGACTCGGTGGGCTGAAGGGCCTGTTTCCGCACTGTATCTCTAAACCAAACTAAAGCACAGAGTATGTGTTGTTACGGAAATGCTGAGGTGTAATAGTGAGTGGGAGAAGAGACAGGACTACAAGAATCCTTCGCTTAAGTGAAGAGCACTCCCTTGTGCCTTCACGTTTCTCAACTCAAAGTATTTTCTGTTCTATTGGAAGATTGATAAATTGTTATCTCCAGCCTCCTGTCAGCCTGCGATACACAACAATGTTGTTTTCTCTGGCTATCCGAGACATTTAAGCTGTCAAGATATGCATCCATCTTTTGTGGAAATACAAGTGGCAGCAGACACTGAGCCAAGCCTCTGGGATTTACTCTGTTGTAATCACGGTGATATCTCTGGTGCTGCCCACCCATCGCTGTGGGCTTCAAAGCCCAGACTGACACAGAGGAGACTGTCTCCTGTGTTCTTTTATTATTTAATATATAATAATAAGGAACTGCAGGTGGTGGTTTATACTAAAATGCTGGAGTAACTCAGCGGGTCAGGCAGCATCTCGGGAGAACGTGGATGGGTGACGTTTCACAGAGTGCTGGAGTAACTCAGCGGGTCAGGCAGCATCTCTGGAGAACGTGGATAGGTGACAATTCAGGTCAGGACAATTCTTTGGACTGATGGTTGGAGGAGAGAGAAAGCTGGAAAAGAGAGGTAGGGCCAGACACAGCCTGGCAAGGGATAGGTGGAGAAATAAGGAACTGCAGATGCTCTTTCACAAAGGAAAGACACAAAGTGCTGGAGTATTTTCTAAATGGGGAGAGAATCCAGAAATCGGAGGTGCAAAGGGATGGGGGTGCTGGTGCAGGATTCCCAAAAAGTTAATCTACAGGTCGAATCGGTAGTAAAGAAAGCAAACTCAATGCTAGCATTTATTTCAAGGCGGCTTGAATACAAATACAGGGATGTGATGCTGAGGCTCTATAAGGTGCTGGTCAGGCCGCATTTGGAATATTGTGAGCAATTTTGGGCACCATATCAGAGGAAGGATGTGCTGGCTCTGGAGAGGGTCCAGAGGAGGTTTACAAGAATGATCCCAGGAATGAGTACGTTAACATATGATGAGCATTTGTCGGCACTGGGCCTGTACTCGCTGGAGTTTAGAAGCATGAGGGAGGACCTCAATTGAAATGTACAGAATCGTGAAAGGCTTGGATAGAGTGGGTGTGGAGAGGATGTTTCCACTAGTGGGAGAGACTAGGATTAGAGGTCAAAGCCTCAGAATTAAAGGAGAGAAATTTCTTTAGTCAGAGGGTGGTGAATCTGTGGAATTCTTTACCCATGTTCTCCAGAGATGCTGCCTGACCCAATGAGTTACTCCAGCATTTTTTGTCTTTTTTTTCAGTGATAGGTGGATACAGGTGAGAGGGGGCAAAGTGGCCCCTGTGAAGGCTGGTGGTGAAAGGGAGACAAAAAGGTTTCAGATAAGGTCAGGTGTGTGGCAAATGGTATCTGACTTGACTGAACACTTTAATCGGGTAACAATAAGACTGGTTAAAGAACTACAATGTCTGTAGTATAAGAAAATAACTGCAGATGCTGGTACAAATCGATTTATTCACAAAATGCTGGAGTAACTCAGCAGGTCAGGCAGCATCTCGGGAGAGAAGGAATGGGTGACGTTTCGGGTCGAGACCCTTCTTCAGATGTCTGTTATGTGTATGGATTTTCAAACGGCTTTTGACAATATAAACGGATGATTAGCAAAACTATATAAGACCCAACAGCAACACAGATAAAACTAAAGGTAGACAAAAAATGCTGGAGTAACTCAGCAGGTCAGGCAGCATCTCTGGAGAGAAGGAATGGGTGACGTTTCGGGTCGAGACCCTTCTTCAGAGATATAGACGGTGAGAGATAGATAGAGGCTTGTATACACTGGAGTTTAGAAGGATGAGAGGGGATCTTATCGAAACGTATAAGATTATTAAGGGGTTGGACACATTAGAGGCAGGAAACATGTTCCCATTGTTGGGGGAGTCCAGAACCAGGGGCCACAGTTTAAGAATAAGGGGTAGGCCATTTAGAACTGAGATGAGGAAAAACTTTTTCAGTCAGAGAGTTGTGAATCTGTGGAATTCTCTGCCTCAGAAGGCAGTGGAGGCCA
The DNA here is from genome assembly GCF_053455715.1 of Rhinoraja longicauda. Lineage (NCBI taxonomy): Eukaryota > Metazoa > Chordata > Chondrichthyes > Rajiformes > Arhynchobatidae > Rhinoraja > Rhinoraja longicauda. The sequence goes on along the minus strand of NC_135958.1, from coordinate 10,136,272 downwards.
ATTCTCTGAATACATTCAAGAGAGAGCTAGATAGAGCTCTTAAGGATAGCGGAGTCAGGGGGTATGGGGAGAAAGCAGGAACGGGGTACTGATTGAGAATGATCAGCCATGATCACATTGAAAGGCGGTGCTGGCTCGAAGGGCCGAATGGCCTAATTCTACTCCTATTCCTTATGACCTTATGACCTTATGACTTGGATTGTCTTCTTTGGAACGCTGGAGGTTGAAGGGAGAGTGGATGCTGTACACAACATTTTGAGGGGCATAGTTAGAGTAGACAGTCAGAACGTTTATCCCCAAAGGTGGAAATATAAAAGACTAGAGCACATAGCTTTAAGGTGAGAGAGGCAAAGTTTAAAAGATATGTGCAGGAGAGTCTAAAGTGAAAAACTCTAAGCAGTTCAGAGTAAAAGACGTCAAAATGTAATGACCTTAAAAATGTGGCATGAACATGATGGATTAAAATTGTGAACCTCACCAATGTACGGTTGTTATAACTTTTTTCCCAAGATGGAAATGTCAAAGACTCGAGGACATCGTTTAAAAAATGAGAGGGGCAAAGTTTAAAGGGGATGTGTGGGGAAAGTTTTTTTAAACACAGAGGGTGGTGGATGCCTGGAACGAGCTGCCAGGGGTGGTGGTGGAGGCAGATACATTAGTGGCGTTTAAGAGGCTTTTAGATAGGCAGGTGGATACGCAGGTAATGGAGAGATATGGGTCACAAGGAAGCAGAAGGAATTATTTTATCTTGACATCATGTTTGGCATGGACGTTGCAGGCCAAAGGGTCTGTTCCTGTGCTCTACTGTTTAGGTTAGTTTAGTTTAGTTTAGTTTAGAGATACAGCCTGGAAACAGGCCCTTCAGCCCACCGCGTCCGCACCGACCAGCAATCCTTGTTCACTAGCACTATCCTACATTCTGGGGGCAATTTATAATCTTTTCCAAAGCTGATTAACCTACAAACCTGTACGTTATTAGAATGTGGGAGGAAATCGGAGCATCCAGAGAAAACCCACGCTGTCACAGGGAGAACGTACAAACTCCATACAGACAACACCTGTAGTCAGGATCGAACCCAGGTCTCTGGCGCTGTAAGGCACCAACTCTACCGCTGCGCCACCGTGCCGCCCCTTCTATGTTCTATGTTCTATGTTGACAGAAGAGCCTGAACATAGATGTGAATGACTTGCAGAAGACCATGAAGGCTTCTAATAACATAACGAGGTGACATTCTTATTTCACATAAAAGACCAGATGACACAAAACCAATGTCCCGGACACAAAATACAGGAAGCACATGAGAGACAGTTATGATACGAAGCTTGCTCAATAACACTGGTGATGATGGGGATTTTCAAAGAGAAATTGGACAGGAATGAGAGAAAATTATTTGCACATCAGCAGTTACAGAGTAAGGCAACGATACTGAATAGATGACTCAGTGTGCTGGCTCACACATTATGGGCCACATGGTCTAATTCCGTGCCATAATGATTTTATAATTCTATTAATTTTTCAAACTGTTCTTGTTTGAACTAAGACCATTAGAGCTGTGAATTGTTCAACGTAATTCTTTGCACAATTAATTCTTCCAAATAGGATTTTTGCTGCATTAAAAAAATTAAACTTGCTCCACACTGTATATACTGTATGTTAATATATATATATATATAGGCGGTTATGTTGATTAAATCTGAAACAATATAGACAATGTTAACAACACTTACTCATCCTCCCTGGGTGGTTTTTACTGGTTTTTAGACTGGGTTAGTTTAGAGATACAGCACGGAAACAGGCCCTTCGGCCCACCAAGTCTGCACCGACCAGCGATCCCTGCACATTAACACTACACACACAGGGGACAAGTTGCATCTATACCAAGTCAGCACCCTTTATGTGGCGACAATTTGCATACCTCAGGTATGCAAGCTACAAATTTCACTGTGCCTTGTCACATGTGACAATAAAGTATTCATTCATTCATTCAAATTGGATTGGTTTCACCTGAATTGGCTTGGTTTCCATTAAACATGTTCCCATCAGCAGACTGTGTTCTCGCCTGCCACACTGGCCTTGGCTTGCCCAACAGAGTCCCCATCAGCTATGACAGAATCCTACGGCTTTAACAGCTTTGTGTATAAAATCGTGAAAGGAATAGATCGGGTAGATGCACAGAGTCTCTTGCCCAGAGTAGGGGAATCGAGGACCAGAGGACATAGGTTCAAGGTGAAGGGGAAAAGATTTAATAGGAATATGAGGGGTAACCTATCCATACAGAGGGGGGGGTGGGTGCATGGAACAAGCTGCCAGAGGAGGTAATTGAGACTGGGACTATCCCAACGTTTAAGAAACAGTTAGACCGGTACATGGATAGGACAGGTTTGGAGGGATATGGACCAAATGCAGGCAGGTGGGACTAGTGTAGCTGGGACATGTTGGTCGGTGTGGGCAAGTTGGGCTGAAGGACCTGTTTCCACACTGTATCACTCTATGACAGCTATTTTTGTAAGAAATGAGTTTTGTTGCCTCACAACAACATTTATCTTTGTTTTGACAATTATGTTAATCTCAGCAGATCCAAATGTCAAATGTAAACCTGCTGCTCACATGTTACAAGATCTTGCAAAGAGCTGAGCAAAATGATTGATAAAAAATAATCTGTTTTACTAGTTAATGAGATCTTTGCATTTACTGTATAATAAATACAGACAGTGCAAAGTTTTCTTCTGCCTGACAACTTTATTGTAAAATAATAACATGTACCATTAATTTCTAGATGGTATTTTTTCTCTTTTCTGTTCATTTTGACAGCCAACATTTATTGATTCTAACATGTGTTTTGCAATAACTATTGGTGCAGCAAACTAAAGGAGCACATTTTGGGCGGCACGGTAGCGCAGCGGTAGAGTTGCTGCTTTACAGCGAATGCAGCGCCGGAGACTCAGGTTCGATCCTGACTACGGGTGCTGCACTGTAAGGAGTTTGTACGTTCTCCCCGTGACCTGCGTGGGTTTTCTCCGAGATCTTCGGTTTCCTCCCACACTCCAAAGACGTACAGGTATGTAGGTTAATTGGCTGGGTAAATGTAAAAATTGTCCCTAGTGGGTGTAGGATAGTGTTAATGTACGGGGATCACTGGGCGGCACGGACTTGGTGGGCCGAAAAGGCCTGTTTCCGGCTGTATATATATGATATGATATGATATGATATGATTTTGCTGAAACTCAAAATCTGCCATAGAGTGGAGCATGCTGAAAATATTCAGTGGGTCGGGCAGCATCAGTGGAGGTGGGGAACAGGTGTTTCAGGTCAATGGTCTTTCAATAACAATGGAATAGTTTAGTTCAGTTCAGTTTATTGTCACGTGTACCGACGAGGTACAGTGAAAAGCTTTCTGTTGCGTGCTGCCCAGTCAGCAGAAAGACAATACATGATTACAATCGAGCCATTTACTGTGTATAAGCATCGGCGTGGAAACGTCAAGAGTCAAGAGTGTTTTATTGTCGTATGTCCCAGATAGAACAATGACATTCGTATCTGCAGCAGCACAAGACAATATGTAAGCATATGAAAAGTTAGAGGTCCAAACTATTCAACTGCAGAGAGGGAGGAGGGATGGAAGGAGGAGCAAAGAGCCCGAGACTGAAGGAGACTACGCTGAAAGCCTAGACACAAGGAACTGCAGATGCTAGTTTGCAACAAACAAAAAAGACACAAAGTGCTGGAGTAACTCAGCGGGTCAGGCAGTACTAGGACGTGACCAACAAAAAGGCTGGGCCCCATGTGAGTGCCCATGGCTACACCTTTAACTTGGGAGAAAATGACAGGATAGGAGTCAAAATAGAACCTGCCGATTTCTGATCTCACTTGCAAACTTGTCTTCACCCCTGGTGAGTCTGAGACAATCAGCACTGGAGAACTCAACAGGCAGGTCAGGCAGCCAACCAGACTGAAAGACGATCTTTTTCTGACAGTCAGAATCTTTTTCCTACAGGGTGGAAATGACAAAGTCTAGAGGGCAGAGCTTTAAGGTGAGAGTGGGCAATGTTTAAAGGAGATGTGTCGGTGGCACAGTGGTAGAGCTGTTGCCTCATAGCACCAGAGACCCGGGTTCGATCCTGACCTCAGGTGCTGTATGTACGGAGTTTGTACGTTCTCCTCCTACTGTGGGCGATTTCCTCCCACACTCCAAAGACGCGCAGGTTGGTAGGTTAATTGGCTTTGGTAAAATTGTAAATGGTCCCTAGTGTGTGTAGGATAGTGCTAGTGTACGGGGTGATGGCTGGTCGGTGTGGACTCAGTGGGCCGCAGGGCCTGTTTCTTTGCTGTATATCTCTAAAGTCTAGAGGCACAGGAAGGGTAAATGTTTATGTCTGCACATGAACTGATGCACATCACTGACCTCCTGTTCTTGGATGAGTTCCAGGATGGATTTATGAAATGTAAGCTCCTAATCTGACTTCCAGCACAGTTATAGGGTCATAGAGTCACACAGCGTGGAAACAGGCCCTTCGGCCCATCTTGCCCACACCCACCAACATGCCCCATCTACACTAGTCCCATCTGCCTTCGTTTGCCCCATATCCCTCTAACCCTGTCCTATCCACGAACCTGTCCAAATGTTTCTTAAACATTGTGAAACAGTACAGTTGCTGCCTTCAATTTTTTTATGAGCTCGCACATTATATATCTATGTTGTGAATCTGTGGAATTCTCTGCCTCGGAAGGCAGTGGAGGCCGATTCTCTGGATGCTTTCATGAGAGAGTTAGATAGAGCTCTTAAAGATAGCGGAGTCAAGGGGTTATGGGGAGAAGGCAGGAACGGGGTACTGATTGTGGATGATCAGCCATGATCACAGTGAATGGCGGTATGGGCTCGAAGGGCCGAATGGCCTACTCCTGCACCTATTGTCTATTGTCTATGTTTCAGCAAAATGCTGTACGCAGCAACCAATGTTATTAATATTTTGATCGTGTACAAGTCACCTCCATGGGCAACTGCCTGGGCGTAGTTTAGAACGATTTCTTGTAGTGTGACAAACCGGCTTGAAAGATTTGTGTGTAAGCACTTTTTAATTCAGCAGAAGTATTAAAGATAAGATCAAAAAGGGCTTAATATTTCTCATACGCAGCGCTCAAAGACATGATAAAAAATAGCAGGCGAATAATTTTCAACGTTCCTCACCACAGACGACAGACAAGAAATCTCCCCAAAATTAATCGCAACCTTCAATTTTGTATCAAGACCCAGTATCAACTCCAGCCAATAATCCACGCTGATAATGTTGAGAGACAAATTACTAGATTATGCTTTCACTTCAGCCTAAATTAACAGATGCTATTTTAATTTCTTGATAACAATTTGCAATGGCTGAACTCCTTGCAAAATTATTTGTATTACTCAAAGGGACCATTTTCTGCTAATTACATCACTAATATTTTTCTTAAACATGTCCAAAACTGCCAAGCTATGCATTATTTTGTTTCTGCTATCTTCATTAAAATCTAACCTTTCCTCCCTACTGGAACACCCTACAAAATCTTTCATTTTGAACATTAATACCTTTATTTGTGTAGCTGAATCATGCCAACCACTTCTATGTTTGTTGGACTACAGGGGGCTTCCATTATTTATGGTGCGAGTTTAGAGATACAGCACGGAAACAGGCCCTTCGGCCCACCTAGTCCGCACTGACCATTGATCACCCATTCACACTGGTTCTACGTAATCCCACTTTCTCATCTACTCCCGACACACTGGAGGTCCCGCCCGAGGTCAGGATTGAACCCGGGACCCTGTCGCTGTGAGGCAGCAGTCTCTACCCGCTGTGCCACCCTGCCGCCTTTTTTATTTTTAGTGTTTTAATGGGAAGAGCACGACTCCCACATCCACCCTCCAAGTAAACACTCTTCTCCACAGAGCCTAGTATATCCTCTTAACAATAAATGGCAGCTCTTCAGTTGTTTAAAAGTCAACGGTTCAGCTTGGAACCAAGGGGTGATGTTTTGACCCGTGGATGTGGCTGAGGGAGGATGTTTGTGTGAGGGCAGCAGTTCCCAAAACTGCTTCAAACACAAGACGTGAGGCCCAACGCAAACCGGAGCAACAGCACCGCATATTGCGCTTGGACAGCTTACACCCCAGCGGTATGAACATCGATATCTCTAACTTCAGGTAACCCTTGCTTTCCCTCTCTCTCCATCCCCTCCCCACCCGGGTCATGTACTAGTTCCACTGTCGTCATTATCACCTTTCCCATGGCCAACAATGGACCATTGTGGGCTCCACCTTTCCTTGATCATCGTTGCTGGCTTTGATCTGTCCTTGTGCAGACCTTTCATTAATTTGTTATGTGCACCTTGTCATATCTCTTGGTTCCCTCTCCCCTGATTGTCAGTCTTAAGAAGGGTCTCGACCTGAAACGTCACCTGTTCATAATAGGAGTAGAATTAGTCTACTCCGCCATTCAATCATGACTGATCTATCTCTCCCTCCTAACCCCATTCTCCTGCCTTCTCCCCATAACCTCTGACATATGTACTAATCAAGAATCTATCTATCTCTGCCTTAAAAATATCCACTGATGGCCTCCACAGCCTTCTGTGGCAGAGAATTCCACAGATTCACCACCCTCTGACTAAATAAATTTCTCCTCATCTCCTTCCTAAAAGAACGTCCTTTGATTCTGAGGCCTCTAGTTCTGGACTCTCCCACTAATGGAGTCATCCTCTCCACATCCATTCCTTCTCTCCAGAGATGCTGCCTGCCCCGCTGTTACCCCGGCACTCTGTGTCTATCTTCAGTCTTGAACGTCTGTTCAGCTAATCACTGGCCCATGGGCAAATGTATTTCTCAGCAACTGTGGGCTGTCGGTGTTTAGACTGTGTGAACAGCCACTAAATCTGTGCCACTAAGTCACGCAAGCTGTTTACTCATAACTATAGGGGACTGTTGCCGACATATGTACAAAGTTACTTTATTTACAACATTGAGTTGATTTAAATGTACACAGGCAATTGCTAGTCTTTACATTTGTTCCATTTGTAATTGTAATTGTCTTCATTTTTTACTCTGTCTCTCTGTGTCTCTCTGTCTCTCTGTCTCTCTCTCTCTCTCTCTCTCTCTCTCTCTCTCTCTCTCTCTCTCTCTCTCTCCCTCCCTCCCTCCCTCTCTCTCTCTCTCTCTCTCTCTCTCTCTCTCTCGTAATCTAAGTACAAATCGCTAAATTTGAAATTACTTCTATTACTATACTATTTTAGTGGAGCATTAAAAATAAATATAAATATTTTCCAAAATTAAAGTAAGAGAAATTTCATATAAAGCAGTTAAGTACATGTGTAAGAAGGAACTGCAGATGATGGTTTAAATCGAAGATATAAGACACAAAATGCTGGAGTAACTCAACGGGTCATAAGATCATAACTTCTAGGAGTAGAATTAGGCCATTTGGCCCATCAAGTCTACTCCGCCATTCAATCCTGGCTGATCTATCTCTCCCTCCTAACCCCATTCTCATGCCTTCTCCCCATAACCTCTGACACCCGCACTAATCAAGAATCTATCTATCTCACCCTTAAAAATATCCACGGACTTGGCCTCCACAACCCTCTGTGGCAAAGAATCCCACAGATTCTGACTAAAGAAATTCCTCCTCATCTCCTTCCTAAAAGAACGTCCTTTAATTCTGAGACTATGACCTCTAGTCCTAGATTCTCCCACTAGTGGAAACATCCTCTCCACATCCACTCTACCCAAGCCAGCATTAGGCAGCATCTCTGGAGAGAAGGAATAGGTGACATTTTGGGACAAGACCCTTCATCTGACCTCTATGGCACATGTGGTAACTGTGGTATTGGAGTTAGTTTATTATTGTCACGTCTGTTAAAATACCGTGAAATTCTTTATCTTGCTTGTTGCCCAGGTCAATCAGAGCATGCATGAGTACAACAGGTTGTGCAAAGGAAAGGAAGCAGGGTGGAGAAGAGAGTGTTATGGCAATAGAGAAAGTGCAGAGTAAAAAAAGTGCAAAGGCAGCATTGAGGTAGATTGGTAGATCAGGAATTAATTCTTAGCTTCTGAGAGGTCCATAACAGCTGGGGAGAAGTTCTTTTTGGATGGGATGTCACGAGGTTTCAAGCTTTTGCATTGTTTTCCCAATGGGAGAGGGAGAAGTGACCACTGATCTCAATATAACAGGCATAATTGAAACTAATATTTTTTTTCTGAAATGTCTGTGAAATTCACATCTATGCTGAAACCCACAGAAGTGTATAAATCATGAGAGGCTCAGAGAGTGTAGACGGTCAGAACCTTTTTCCCCAGAATGGAAACAAATACTGGAGGGCAAAGCGTTAAGGTGAATGGGGCAAAGTTTAAAGGAGATGTGCAGGGCAAGTTTTATTACATGGAGGGGTGGTGGGTGCCTGTAACGCGCTGTTGGGGGTGGGTGGTGGAAGCAGATATGATAGTGGCGTTAAAGAGATCTTTGGATATGCAGCAGCAGCAATCAGCAGTAGCAGCAGCAGCAGCAGCAGCAAGCAGCACCAGCAGCAAGCAGCAGCAAGCAGCACCAAGCTGTGTTGCTTGGGAAGTAGTGTGTGGGGATTGTGTGGGGATAGTAAGGAGTAAGACCTGTGTGATCTCCCGGACTAGTTTCGATCGCCTAGCTTTGGGTCGGAGAGGAATTTCCCGGATTTTTTCCCAAATTGGCCTGGGTTTTTTATCCGGTTTTTCGCCTCTCCCAGGAGATCACTCAGTTCTTTTGGGTGGGCGGTTGGAACGGTTGGAGTAGCGGCCGGGCGGTAGGTTTAGTAACCGAGCGCGGGGCTTTGTTTGGAGAGTATGACTGCCAGGGCAGTTTTTTGTTCTGGGTGTCGGATGTGGGGAATCTGGGAGTCTGATAGTCTTCCAGACATCCACATCTGTGCCAGGTGTGACGAGATGGGGCTCCTAAGGGACTGTATTAGGAACCTGGAGCGGCAGATTGATGACCTCCGTCTGATCAGGGAGAGTGAGGAGGTTATAGATAGGAGTTACAGGGAGGTGGTCACTCCTAGACCACGGGAGGTAGACAAGTGGGTCACTGTTAGGGGGGGCAAGGAAAAGAGGCAGGGACTAGGGAGTACCCCGGTGGCTGTACCCCTTGGAAATAAGTACTCCTGTTTAAGTACTGTTGGGGGGGACAGCCTACCTGGGGGCAACGACGGTGCCCGGGCCTCTGGCAAGGAGTCCGGCCCTGTTGCTCAGAAGGGTAGGGAAAGGAAGAGGAGAGCAGTAGTAATAGGGGACTCTATAGTGAGGGGGTCAGATAGGCGTTTCTGTGGACGCAGTCGGGAGACCCGGATGGTGGTTTGCCTCCCTGGTGCCGGTGTCCGGGATGTGTCTGAGCGTGTCCAGGATATCCTGAAAGGGGAGGGAGAGGAGCCAGAGGTCGTGGTACATATAGGTACCAACAATATAGGTAGGATAAGGGAAGAGGTCCTGAAAGGAGAATTCAGGGGGCTAGGAAGAGAGTTAAAAAAAAGGACTTCCAAAGTAATAATCTCAGGCTTACTGCCTGTGCCACGCGATAGTGAGAATAGGAATGGAGTGAGGTGGAGGATAAATACGTGGCTGAGGAACTGGTGCAGGGAGCAGGGTTTCAAGTTTCTGGATCATTGGGACCTCTTCTGGGGGAAGTATGACCTGTTCAAAAAGGACGGGTTGCATCTGAACCCGAGGGGAACCAATATCCTGGCGGGGAGATTTGCTAAAATAACTGCGGAGACTTTAAACTAGTACGGTTGGGGGGAGGGACTCAAACACAGATAGCTAATAGGCAGTGTGTGAGGCAGGAGGCAGAAAAGGGAAACACTCAGACCCAATATGTAGGAGAGAAAGAAGGGAAAAGAAATAAACTGAGAATAAGAAATGATGGGTCCCTTAAATGTGTATATTTTAATGCTAGGAGCATTGTAAGAAAGGTGGATGAGCTTAGAGCCTGGATTGACATCTGGAAGTATGATGTTGTGGCGATCAGTGAAACATGGTTGCAGGAGGGTTGCGATTGGCAATTAAATATTCCAGGATTTCATTGTTTCAGATGTGATAGAATCGGAGGGGCAAGAGGTGGGGGTGTTGCATTGCTTGTCAGGGAGGATATCACAGCAGTGCTTTGGCAGGACAGACTAGAAGGCTCGATTAAGGAGGCTGTTTGGGTGGAACTCAGAAATGAGAAAGGTTTAGCAACACTTATAGGGGTGTATTATAGACCGCCAAATAGGGAACGAGAATTGGAAGAGCAAATATGTAAGGAGATAGCAGATATTAGTAGTAAGCACAGAGTGGTGATTGTGGGTGATTTCAATTTTCCGTATATAGACTGGGAATCACATTCTGTTAAAGGGCTGGATGGTTTGGAGTTTGTAAAATGTGTGCAGGATAGTTTTTTGCAGCAATACGTAGAGGTGCCTACCAGAGAAGGGGCAGTGTTGGACCTCCTGTTAGGAAATGAGATGGGTCAGGTGACGGAGGTATGTGTTGAGGAGCACTTTGGGTCTAGTGATCATAATGCCATTAGTTTCAATATCATTATGGAGAAGGTCAAATCTGGACCAAGGGTTGAGATTTTGGATTGGAGAAAGGCTAATTTTGAGGAGATGAGAAAGGATTTAAAAGGAGTGAAATGGAAATTGTTGTTTTATGAAAAGGATATAATAGAGAAATGGAGGATATTTAAAGGTGAAATTTTGAGAGTACAGAGTCTTTATGTCCCTGTTCGGTGGAAAGGAAAGAATAATAATTTGAAAGAGCCGTGGTTTTCCAGGGAAATTGGACACTTGGTTCGGAAAAAGAGGGAGATATACAATAAATATAAGCGGCAGGAAGTAAATGAGGTTCTTGAGGAATATAAAGAATGTAAAAGGAATCTTAAAAAGGAAATTAGAAAAGCGAAAAAAAGATATGAGGCTGCTTTGGCAAGTAATGTAAAAGTAAACCCCAAGGGGTTCTACAGATATGTCAATAGCAAAAGGATAGTGAGGGATAAAATTGGTCCATTAGAGAGTCAGAGTGGACAGCTATGTGCTGAGCCGGAAGAAATGGGGGAGATATTAAACAATTTCTTTTCTTCGGTATTTACCGAGGAGAAGGATATTGAATTATGTGAGGTAAGCGAAACAAGTAGAGTAGTGATGGAAATTAGGAGGATTAAAGAAGAGGAGGTACGGACACTTTTGAAGAATATAAAAGTGGATAAGTCTCCAGGTCCTGATAGGATATTCCCTAGGACATTGAGGGAAGTTAGTGCAGAAATAGCAGGGGCTATGACGGAAATATTTCAAACGTCATTAGAAACAGGGATGGTGCCAGAAGATTGGCGCATTGCGCATGTTGTGCCTTTGTTTAAAAAAGGTTCTAAAAGTAAACCTAGCAATTATAGACCTATTAGTTTGACGTCTGTGGTGGGAAAATTAATGGAAAAGATACTTAGGGACAATATATATAATTATTTGGATAATCAAGGCCTGATTAGAAACAGTCAACATGGATTTGTGCCTGGAAGGTCATGTTTGACTAATCTTCTTGAATTTTTTGAAGAGGTTACCAGGGAAATTGATAAGGGCAAGGCTGTGGATGTTGTCTATATGGACTTCAGTAAGGCATTTGACAAGGTTCCACATGGAAGGTTGATTAAGAAGGTTAAATCGTTGGGTATTAATAGTGAGGTTGCAAGATGGATTCAACAATGGCTGAATGGGAGATACCAGAGGGTAACGGTTGACAATTGTATGTCAGGTTGGAGGCCAGTGTCTAGTGGAGTGCCCCAAGGATCTGTGTTGGGTCCACTGTTGTTTGTCATTTACATTAATGATCTGGATGATGGTGTGGCAAATTGGATTAGTAAATATGCAGATGATACTAAGATAGGTGGAGTAGTTGATAGTGAGGTAGATTTTCAAAGTCTACAGAGAGACTTGGGCCTTTTGGAAGGGTGGGCTGAAAGATGGCAGATGGAGTTTAATGCTGATAAGTGTGAGGTGCTGCATTTTGGTAGGACAAATCAAAATAGGACGTACAGGGTAAATGGTAGGGAATTGAGGAATGCAGTGGAACAGAGGGATCTGGGAATAACTGTGCATTGTTCCCTGAAGGTGGAATCTCATGTGGATAGGGTGGTGAAGAAGGCGTTTGGTATGCTTGCCTTTATAAATCAGAGCATCGAGTATAGAAGTTGGGATGTAATGTTGAAATTGTACAGGGCATTGGTGAGGCCGAATCTGGAGTTTGGTGTGCAGTTCTGGTCGCCAAATTATAGGAAGGATGTCGACAAAATGGAGAGGGTACAGAGGAGATTTACTAGAATGTTGCCTGGGTTTCAGCACTTAGGCTACAGAGAGAGGTTGAACAGGTTGGGTCTTTATTCTTTGGAGCGTAGAAGGTTGAGGGGGGACTTGATAGAGGTTTTTAAAATTTTGAGAGGGACGGACAGAGTTGACGTGGGTAGGCTTTTCCTTTGAGAGTGGGGAAGATTCCAACAAGGGGACATAGCTTCAGAATTGAGGGACAAAGGTTTAGGGGTAACATGAGGGGGAACTTCTTTACTCAGAGGGTTGTGGCTGTATGGAATGTGCTTCCGGTGGAAGTGGTGGAGGCTGGCTCGATTTTATTATTTAAGAGTAAATTGGATAGGTATATGGATAGGAGGGGACTGGAGGGTTATGGTCTGAGTGCAGGTAGATGAGACTCGGTCAGGGAGAATGGTCGGCGTGGACTGGTAGGGCCGGACAGGCCTGTTTCCATGCTGTAGTTGTTATATGTTATATATGTTATATGAGGAGGGAAATGGATTATATGCAGGCAGGTAAGAATTAGTCTTGGCACAGACATTATGGGCCGAAGGGCCTGTTCCCGTTCTTGTGCTGTGGTTTAGTTTAGTTTAGTTTAGAAATACAACGCGGAAACAGGCCCTTCGGCCTACCGCGTCCGCGTCGACCAGCGATCCCCGCACACTAACACTATCCTTCACACACGAGGGACAAGTTACAATTTTACTGAATTGAATTGAATTAAATTGGATAATTTATTGTCACATGTGACAAGCCACAGTGAAATGCTTTGCTTGTATACCCGAGGTATGCCAATAGTCTCCACATAAAGGGCGCTGACAAAGTTACAAAGTAACATTTTTGTGGAAATACCGGGAAATACAGTGCATGGCACTGTACATTTGCTCAATACAAGTCTAATTCAAGTTCGGTGAATGTAAAGGGCACTCCTTTGTCATTTATATAAGCACGTATCAATACCCGCAATACGCTTTGTCCCAAGGCTACCGAACACACAGTGCTGGCAACTCAAATAGGTTTATGGCCTGGTTAACACAGACCAGTAAAGCTAACTCGATATCAAAAAGTGTTTCGGTGAAAGCACATTATATAAACTCAACCATAAAATGTAATGCAATGTCATTAAAGCTGTTGAAAAAATATAGTCGAAGATTCCAAGATTAAATTCCACTCGAGCCCAGTGAAATTCCAGGACATTGATTGGACTTTACAATCTGCATTTCTATACCTATTCGCTTATGAAGCAGCCGGTCGAAGCATCACTTCTTGTTTCATGGACTGTTTGACCGCTTAGAGAAAAATTTGCATTCATAATTTCAAGCCTATTCTTAGCCATCCTTATCTAATTTTTAAGGAATAGATCGTAAAAAATCAACTACACCAGTGGGAGACCTGTCATCACGATATCCAATGATTTCTATTCCCACGGGAGGCTGTGGAGGCCATATCAGTGGATATTTCTAAGGCAGAGATAGAACCATTCTTGATTAGTACAAGTGTCAGAGGTTATGGGAAGGCAGGAGAATGGGGTTAGGAGGGAGAAATAGATCAGTCGTGATTGAATGGCGTAGATAGGCCGAATGGACTAATTCTGCTCCTATCACTTATGAAATTATTACCTGCCAGGCTTTGCCCTGCCCCTCCTCTCTTCCAGCTTTCTCTCCCCCCCCCCACACAATCAGTCTGAAGAGATCCCGACCTGAAACGTCACCTATCCATGTTCTCCGCAGATGCTGCCTGACCCACTGAGTTACTCCAGCACTATGTGTTTTAAAAAAATAAACCAGGATCTTGTGTCTCCATGCATCCAGCATCCAGGCCTGGATACGAGTGTGCACAGCCTTTAACAGAGAGGGCTTTAGTATCTTGGCTCAGGGATTGCTTACATTGAATGATCGTGGCCTACATTTAGGAGTGCAGGTGGGTGATTATTTAGTTCATTGGGCAAGAATAGATAACAAAATAAATATATCAAAACCTATTTCTACTCCCTAGTGTTTGAGGCCCTCTGAGAGGGTGCTGTGAATTGTTTATGTATGTGCTGTTATGTTTGTGTGCTATTGCATGTTCGTTCTTAGTACCTGAACTGATGTACAGCACTTTGGTCAATGTGGGTTGTTTTTAAATGTGCTATACAAATAAAATTGACTTGACTTGACTATATCCCACCGAAAGTCCCGCTTCATGAATAGCACACCTGGTGGAGCTGCTGCCTCACAGCATCAGAGACCCGGGTTCAGTCGGATGCAGTCAGTGTGGAGTTTGCATGTTCTCCCTGAGACCGCGTGGGTTTTCTCCGGGTGCTCCGGTTTCTTCCCACATCCCAAATACATGCGGGTTTGTAGAGTTAATTGGCCCTCTGTAAATTATCTCTCGTTCAAAAGTGCCCCAAGTTTAAATTGAATGAATGAATGAATGAATTGCCTCTAGTGCACGAAAGTGAGATAACATAGAACTAGTGTGAAAAGGGTGATTGTTGCTCAGTGCAGACTCGGTGGGCCGATGGACCGGCTTCCACACTGTGTCTCTAAACTAAAGATTATATACATACACTGATTTAATCCTTCTTCCAGACTCACATGGAATTTGATGACTCATGTAAGATCATCTCATCTAGTATCCGAATCTTAGCTGGATATTGAATATTGACTTCTCTAACTTCAAGTAACCCTTGCTCTCCCTCTCTCTCTCCATCCCTCCCCCTTCCTAGTTTTCCGACCAGTCTGACTGCCCCCTTACATAATTTCTGCTGCCTCAAAAGAAGAAGAGGACTGTCCCCTTAATTATATTTTATCTCTGAATGCTTCATTGTCACCTTCTCCTAGCTAACAACGATCTATTCCACATTTTCCTTGATCTACGTCTCTTTTGATGTTTCGTTTTCACACCTTGCCGCTTCCTTATCTCTGTGTCTCCCTCTCCCCTGACTCTCAGTCTGAAGAAGGGTCTCAACCTGAAACATCACCCATTCCTTCTCCCCTGTGATGCTGCCTGTCCCATTGAGTAACTCCTGCATTTTGTGTCCATCTTCTGAAGAAATACGAGTTACTCCAGCACCCTGCATCTTTTTTTTTTGTGAACCAGCATCTGCAGTTCCTTCCTACACGTTGAATATTAATGGTTCTCTTCAGATTGAGACTCAACGTTACAGGCTTGGTCAGAGGGGGTGTGTTGAAGAATGTAATGGTGGGTAATAGAGTGTATCATCACTTCAGCAGTGAGGAGTCATAAACCTATTCAATCTAAATGGAAAACAGTTCAAATAGAGGACTTCATAATGTACTGGCCTTAAAAATAATATGACATAAATATAATGGATTAAAATCGTGAGGCTTAGCAAAGTACAATTTTTACAACTCCTTCCCCAGTTTGCAAATGTCAAAGACTAGAGAGCATAGCTTTAAAGACGAGAGGGGCAAAGTTTAAAAGAGATCTGCAGGAAGTTTGTCTTTTTGTTTAAAACACAGAGGGTGGTGGGGGCCTGGAACGTGCTGCCAGGGGTGGTGGTGGAGGCAGATACATACGATGGTGGTGTTTAAGAGGCTTTTGGATAGGCACATGGATATGCAGAGAATGGAGGGATATGGATCACGTGCAGGCATAGGAGATTGGTTTTTACTTGGAATCTTGTTCACAGTGGGCCGAAGGGCCTGTTCCTGTGCTGTACAGTTCTATGTTCCATGTTCACACAATAGTGGGAGGGAAATCCTTTCTAATTTAGTAGTATAACCACATTCACAAAGTAATCATTAATCCGTTTTTAGAACGTGATATTTATGTACTCAACAGTTTTATGTGAAATTTCTCTTATTTTAATTTTGGAAAATATTTATATATTTTTTTTATCATTCCACTAAAACAGTAATAGAAGTCATTTCAAAGTTAGCCTTCGTTATAACCCGCGATCTTTCTTCCGGCTTCACAAATCGTTCCTCTTCTCTCCTTATCTCATGATTTTTGTCTTTTCGTCTCTGGCCTTTGTCCACCCATCTGCCAATCACACCCCACTCACCTGTGTCCACCCATCACTTGCCAGACTCCTGCATATTGCATCTTCTTTTGTAAACCAGCATCTACAGTTGCTTGTAAGTTCACACGTGTATGTGTTATGTACACTGCGGCCTCTCTTCCAGCTTCCTTAACCTCCCCCCCCCCCCCCCCACCACTCACCCCACTACTCACCCTACCACTCACCCCACCACAATCAGCCTGAAGAAGGGTCACAACCCGAATCATCAACTATCCATGTTCTCCACAGATGCTGCCTGACCCACTGAGTTACTCCAGCACCTTGTGTCTTTTTTTGTGTAATCCAGCAACTGCATTTCCTTGTATCTCATAGTCATAGTGATACCGTGGAAACATGCCGTTCGGCACAACCCGCCCGCACAACAATGTCCCAGCTACGCTAGTCACACTTGCCTGCGCTTGGTCCATATCCCCCCAAACCTGTCCTATCCATGTACCTGTCCAACATGGATAGGACAGTTTAGGACAGTATCTCTGTCTGTCATTGTTCCTGTTGCCTTTCAATAGGTAGAACTCTGGCATTGCAACCAAACCGGTTTTAAATATACAGTAATCATAACAGCAACATCATAATAATAATATATTCCTTTATTCGTCCCACACCGGGGAAATTTACAGTGTTACAGCAGCAAAGTGGATAGCAAGAGAGCAAGAGATCGTTCATTATAAATAAATAAAATATACATAAATTGTCATCAGTTTTCTGTGTGTTCTTAGCTGTTATTGTTGACTCATGTGATGGAAGCAGTGCTGGTTATGCAGTCTCACAGCAGCGGGAAGGAAGGACCTCCTAAATTTATATCTCTCCTTCACGCACTTGGAGTGAAGGAGTCTGTCACTGAAGGAGCTATTCAGTGCAGTGACAGTGTCCTGCATGGGGTGGGAGTCGTTGTCCAGCAGCGCCATTAGCTTTGCCATCATCCTCCTCTCTCCCACCACCTGCACTGAGTCGAGGGGGCAACCCAGGACAGAGCTGGCCTTCCTGACCAGCTTGTCGAGTCTCTTCCCTTACGCTGCTGAGATGCTGCTGCTTCAGCAGACCACTCCATAGAAAATGGCCGATGCAACCACTGTGTTGTAGAAGGTCCTTAGGAGTGCCCCCTACACTCCAAAGGACCTGAGTCTCCTTAGCAGATAAAGTCTGCTCTGGCCCTTTCTGTATAGCGCATTGGTGTTTTCAGTCCAGTCCAGTCCAGTTTATTGTTGAGGTAGACACCCAGGTACCTATAAGAATCCATCCTCTCGATGTCCATTCCCTGGATGTTCACCGGTGTCAGGGGGACTTGGCTGCGCCTGCGGAAATCTACCACCATCTCCCTGGTTTTCCCCGCGTTGATCTGGAGGCAGTTCCGCTGGCACCAGTCCACAAACTCCTTGATCAGTTCTCTGTACGCCCTGTCCTTGTCACCCGTGATGAGGCCGACGATGGCAGAGTCGTCAGAGAACTTCTGTAGATAGGAGTCTGCAGAGCTGTGCCTGAAGTCCGCAGTGTACAGGGTGAACAAGAATGGAGCTAGCACTGATTCCCTGCGGAACCCCAGTGCTGCAGACCACCCTGTCCGAGACCAGGTCCTTTGTCCTCACATACTGTGGTCGGTTGGTGAGGTAGTCCAGAATCCAGGATGTGAGGTGGTGATCCACTCCTGTGCGCTCCAGCTTGCCCCCCAGAAGCCCCGGCTGGATGGTGTTGAATGCACTGGAGAAATCAAAGAACATGATTCTCACAGTGCTATCCGGCCTCTCCAGGTGTGAGAGAGCTCTGTTCCGCAAGTAGATGATGGCGTCCTCCGCCCCGATGCGAGTCTGGTAGGCGGATCAATTGATGGTCTCACCAGGGGGCGGAGACAGGGCCGTCTTAATGCATGGGCCTGATGGGCACTTGCCCGGGGGCCCACGAGCATAGGGGCCCCATGCTGATCTGTGTATGTTAAGTGACTTGCAATAAATAAATACTACTTTAAAAATGTAGGTTTAATAAGTGCTTTTTTCGCAACATTTTCGGTCACTAAGTGCTTCTCACAGTGATCTGTAAGTGCTTTTCGCAACAATGTAGCACCCTAAGTCCATCGCTAAGTGCTTTTCGGTAAGTGCTTTTCGCCGGCACGACAGGGGGGGGGCTGGTAGGGAAAGGGGGGTGGGGGAGAGTAACGGTAGGGGCCCCTGTACACTGCTTTGCCCGGGGGCCCATAATGCTGTAAAAACGGCCCTGGGCGGAGATGGGCGAGACCAGACGCTCCAGTGCCTTCATCAGGTGTGATGTCGGTGCCACCGGCCTGTAGCTGTTGAGTTCCTTCGGGTGCTGCGTCTTTGGTACCGGTACCACGCAGGATGTTGTCCACAGCTGTGGAACTCTCCCCAGTTTCAGGCTGAGATTGAAGGCATGCTCCACTATTCCGCTCAGCTGGTCTGCACAGGACTTGAGGAGCCTCAAGCTGATACCGTCCGGACCAGCCGCCTTCCTCGCATTGATCTTCCTGAGCTCATTCCTCACCTGGTCTGTGGAGAAAGACAGATTGGAGCACAGGGGCTGTGTGCTCAAGGGTGTGAGAGGAGGAGGGGGTGTGGGGGGGGGGGATGGTGTGGGGGGAGGAGGTGGGGATGGTGGGGTTGGGTCAGGAGAAGCCGAAGCAGTGGGTGGTGACTGTGACCCAAGTGCTGTGGGAGGGGAGGTGGGGCAGCGTACTGGATGTGCAGACAAGGGGGGCTGCAGCAGGGGTGACTGGACTGGGGGAGGGGTAGGTGACTGATCGAACCTGTTGAAGAAAAGGTTCAGATCATTCACCCACTTCTGGTTCCCCCTCGGCCCGGGAGTCCAGTTCCTTGTACCCAGAGATGGTTTTGAGGCCTCTCCAGACTCCACTGATGTTGTTCCTCTGCAGCTGGTCCTCCATCTACTTCCTGTAGCTGTTCTTCCTCCTCAGCTCCTTTTGCACAGCCTTTAGCTCCTCCTTATTTCCCGACTTAAAGGCCCTCTTTTTCTCCTTAAGGAGATCCTTTATGTCATAATCAGGGTCATAATCTGAAGCATCACTGTTCACAGCAATGGGCAGCACAGTGGTGCAGCGGTAGAGTTGCTGTCTTAAGGCGCCAGAGACCCGGGTTCGATCCTGACTACAGATCCTGACTTGTCTGTACGGAGTTTGTACGCTCTCCCCTTCACCCTTGATTTTCTTTGGGTGCGCTGGTTTCCTCCAGAGACGTGCAGGTTTGTAGGTTAATTGTCTTCGGTAAAATTGTTAATTGTCCCAAGTGTGTCGAATAGTGCCAGCGTGCGGGGATCACTGGACGGCACGGACTCGATGGGCCGAAGGGCCAGTGTCCGTGCTTCATCTCTAAAGTCTAAAGTCCAAAGATCACCTATTCATGCTTATTCTATGTGTGTATCTCTAAGCTAAACGAGACTAAACAATCAGCTAAACTTGGACCTGTGCTCTCATCTCCTGAGGGTGAAATTCTCATGAACAGTCCAGCTAAATTGTGCCAAATTTAACATAATAACAATATGTATTTACTCACACTTCCAAAATTCCCCCTGGCACCAAAGTGCTTAATGCAGTCTGGACATAATGAAGCTCAGCTGGTGATTTGTTTAAAACTATTAAGCAGTTAAAGGTGAGAATGCCTATTTATTGCTGTTTCGTCTGAGGGCTGGAGAGCAGGAGGGAGTTCACAGACACAGCAGAGGAAAGTTCACTCGTCTGTAGAAAGCTATGATGTTTGTACAAAGCCCCGTCTCTGATCACCAAGAATCGCAAAGTGGACGTGCCACGATTCCAGGCAGGACCCACAACATCTGTAGTATCTGTTTAGTTATAGACAATAGACAACAGACAATAGGTGCAGGAGTAGGCCATTCGGCCTTTCGAGCCAGCACAGCCATTCAATGTGATCATGGCTGATCATCCACAATAAGTACCCCGTTCCTGCCCTCTCCCCATACCCCCTGACTCCGCTATCTTTAAGAGCTCTATCTAACTCTCTCTTGAAAGCATCCAGAGAATTAGCCTCCACTGCCTTCTGAGGCAGAGAATTGCACAGATTTACAACTCTCTGAGTGAAAAAGTTTTACCTCATCTCCGTTCTAAATGGCCTACCTCTTATTCTTAAACTGTGGCCCCTGGTTCTGGATTGGTTTAGTTTAGTTCAGTTTAGAGATACAGCACTGAAATAGGCCCTTCGGCCCAGAGTCCACACCGACCAGTGATCCCCGCATATTAACACTATCCTACACACACTAGGGACAATTTACACTTATACCAAGTATACAAACCCAAGCCCATTAACCTACAGACCTGTGCGTCTTTGGAGTGTGGGAAAAAAACGAAGTTCTCGGAGAAAACCCACGCAGGTACAAACTCCGTACAGACAGCACCCATAGACGGGATTGAACCCAGGTATCCGGCGCTGGAAGCGCTGTAAGGCAGCAACTCTGCCGCTGCGCCGCCGTGCCGCCCTGTTGCCAGGACCTGAGCCTTGAAAAGAATAACAAGAGAGCAAGATGTTTAATTGTCATTGGACTGATAGCCACTCTGCAACTGCAGCGCAGATTGCACTGATGCACACTATGGACAGCACGGTGGCACAGCAGTAGAGTTGCTGCTTTACAGTGCCAGAGACCTGGGTTCAATCCTGACTACGGGCGCTGTCTGTATGGAGTTTGTATGTTCTCCCTGTGACAGCATGAGATTTCCCCAGGTGCTCCGGTTTCTTCCCACACTCCAAAGACGTACAGGTTTGTAGGTTGATTGGCTTCAGTAAATTGTCCCGAGTGATGAGTCGGACAGAACTAGTGTGAACGGGTGATAGCTGGTTGGCGTGGACTCGGTGGGCCGAAGAGCCTGTTTCAACACACTATCTCTACACTAAACTAAATCACTTGTTTATTTTAGAGATACAGCAGAGAAACAGGCCCTTCGGCCCACCAAGTCCACGCCGACCATCACACTAGTTCTCTGTTATCCCACTTTCTGCACAATAGGGGCAATTTACAGAGGGCCAATTAACCCACAAACCTGCACGTCTTTGGGATGTGGGAGAAACCGGAGCACCTGGAGAACATGCAAACTCCACACCGACAGACAGCACCCGGTCAGGATCGAACCCGGGTCTCTGACGCTGTGAGGCAGTGACTCTACCCGCTGCGCCACCGTGACACCGTGTGCGTCGTGAATAGACAATCTTCTAACAGTGAGACAAATGCGTTTACACCTGATCCGAGACTGACAGAGTCTTTAATCTAAGACAGGCTACAGACTTGGATTAACCACCACCCCTGGCAGCTCGTTCCAGGCACTCAACTCTCCCTGTGTAAGAAAATACTGCACACCTCCTTTAAACGTTACCCCTCTCACCTTAAAGCTATGCCCTCTAGCCTTTGATGTTTAGACAGGTACAAGGATAGGAAAGGTTTAGAGGGATATGGGCCGAACAGGGCAGGTAGGACTAGAGTAGATGGGGCATCTTGGTCGGCATGGGAAAGTTGGGCCGAAGGGCCTGTTTCCGTGCTGCATGACTCTGCAACTCAGTGCTCCTCTTGGTGTAAGGTGCTATACAAATGCAAGTAGGGTGTTGTGAATGGTGACATTCCAGATTGAACACTAAGAACATTTTATCAGGTCATGCCTTGCCTTAAGTGTCGGCTTTTTATAGATAGAAATTTAAATGCTAATTGTAATGGGCCCTTGGGACTTAATTATTGATTTGCAATCATTAATAATTCATGGCAGGAAAAGCCATCATTTTAATAATGTCTTTAATGCAACATTAAAGTATCATGGTGCAGTCATAACAGATCGTTGACCAGAGTTGACCAGCTGCTCACGGAGTGTGCAATCAAAGCAAGTCCACAAAGTGAGCATTGGGCAGGAGACGAGTGTATTAAACGCTTCCCAAATCAATGACATTTCAAAAAACAATTTCTTTCCCCTCACCTTTCCTTATTCTATTGTTATGCCTCTAAGCAGTTGACTGGATCGGTAGTATTATACCCCATAGAACATAGAACAGTAACACGTGTAGAAAGGAATTGTAGGTAGGCACAAAATGCTGGAGTAACTCAGCGGGAAAGGCAGCATCTCTGGAGAGAAGGAATGGGGGATGTTTCGTGTCGAGACCCTTCTTCAGACTCAGACCCATTCCTTCTTTCCAGAGATGCTGCCTGTCCCGCTGAATGACTCCAGCAGTGGAGTAGATTTGATGGGTCAAATGGCCTAATTCTGCTCCGACGACTAATGAACTTATGAAAATACATCTTGTAGAACTGCAGATGCTGGTTTACAAAATAAAAGACACAAAGCGCTGGGTTGTGGGAGGAAACCGGAGAAAGCCCACGCGGTCACAGGGAGCGCGTGCATACTCCGCACAGACTGCACCCGTGGTCAGGATCAAACCCGGGTCTCTGGTGCTGTAAGGCAGCAACTCTACCACTGTGCCGCCCTCTAAATGAGAGATTTTGCTGCCATAACAATTGTGGAAAGATTTATGGTATTCATTTGTATGAATGCAGTACATCTCGCAACGCAAATCTGCCCTAGTAATGTATTGTTCTACATTAATTAATCTCCTATTCCACAACAATCTTCTACAAATCAAAATCGCTTTAGTTTTACAAGCCGAATTAATAAAACTTACTTTTTAGTGAACATCTGTGCAACAGTAAATCTGAAATTTATTTTCCCCAACTACATTTTCAAATAATTTTTATTACATCTGGTGCACATGAATGGAACTAATTGGCAACATTAAACAGTGAAGCTAACAATGTACGAAAAACTCACATTGCAGTAACTGTTCACTGATACAATCAGCAACAATTACACTGGTCAGACTGGAAGTTAACGATTTGCGATAACAATAAACTCCCATTTGTTTGGGGTCCATTTCTGCGGTGCAAAGACAAGCATTTTGTTTCTCATTAAAGTGTAAAACATATTGCTGATACCAAGAATATTCTAAGTCCCACACGTGATAAACATCCTTCGCACGTCAAGGTCATACGTGGCAGTAATGTAGAAATCTTCCAGAGTCAAATGTATGTTGCAACACAGCCCTTGAGGAGTATGGAGCTCCAAGCAGACGGAAGGACAATGCCAATTCGAGCGTGTTGTAATGTGAACTTGTCCCTCACGAGGGATCACGCTGCAGTAGCCTGAGGGGTATTCGGTCCTGTCTACACTTGCCAGGCTACTTAAGAACACCCAAACTAAATCTCGACTTTCTAATATACACAGCTGTAATTTCTACATGGTGAACCCAAAATGTATAAATATACCCTTTAATAAAATCTGACAATGTGCACTTTAACCACATGTGATTTTTTTCTATTACAAATCTCAAATTGAGGAGTACAGAGGCAAATAAATAAATGATGGGTCTTTGTCCCAAACATTACGGAAGGCACTGTAAGTAGAACATGTGAACACATTACTTTTCAAGATGAGTTAAGATCTGAAAGCAGCTGACCGTACTGAACTAGCTTTGAAGCATAAATAAATGTTTCCTTGGAATTCACTTGGAGTATCTGCCTCTGCAGCTGATTATAAAAATAAATATAATCAGCTTTAAAAGCCGTCTGCTTCTGAGTGCTTCTCAAAGGCTGTGGGACACTTTGTTGAAGTCAATCAGCATTAGAGATTGCAAACTGGTTTAAACAAATAGCTCGGAGTTTCTAACATTGAAATAGATTTTGATTGGGAGCCTTGATAAAGTGTGTCAATTATTCTATCCAGCCTGAAGAAAGGTCTTGTCCCCAAAAGTTGCCTATCCATGTCCTCCAGAGATACTGCCTGACCCATTGAGTTCCTCCAGCACTTTGTACTTTTCACAAGATTCCAGCATCTGCAGTTCCTTCAGTTCCAATTATTCCAATCAGGTTGTTTAGTTTAAAATTGTCCAAATGTGGGTCAGCTGCTCTTGAACTGTTGTCTCCACTGCATGTGAGAAACACAAGGGGTGACAGAAAGGCTGCCACACCTCTCAGCGACACAGGGTGGAACATAGAACAGTACAGCACAGGAACAGGCCCTTCGGCCCACAATGTCCATGCCAAACATGATTCCAAGAACAACCCTTATCTGCCTGCAAATAATTCATATCCTTCCATTCCCTGCATATCTATGAGCCTATCCGAACGTTTCTTAAACGCCACTATGGTATCTGCCTCCACCATCATCTCTGGCAGCGCGTTCCAGGCACCCATCACCTTTATGTAAAAAATAAAAAATACATATCTTTTAAACTTGACCCCTCTCACCTTAAAGCTGTGCCCTTTAGTGTTTGGCATTTCCACCTTGGGAGAAAGATTCTGACTATCTACGCCTCTCATAACGTTTATATACTTCTACCAGGTCTCCCCTCAACCTCTGGCGTTCCACAGAAAAAAATCATGCTGTCCATCTTTATCCTGTAGTTAATTCCCTCTAACCCAGGCATCAGTCTGGTAGACCTCCTCTGCACCCTTTCCAAAGCCTCCACATCCTTTCTGTAATGGGGTGACCAGCACTGTGGAGGTACTGCACCTCTTTTTAGAAAGAGCTTCCCAATAAAACAGAGCTCAGTCACCGTTCATTTTAGTTTTAGAAGATAGACACAAAGTGCTGGAGTAACCCAACGGGTCAGGCAGCATCTCTGGAGAACAAGTTTCTCCAGAGATGCTGCCTGACCCGCTGAGTTACTCCAGCACTTTGTGCCTATCTTCGGTATAAACCAGCATCTGCAGTTCCTTTCATCTCATTTTATTTTTGTTGCATACAGACATTATTCATTGGTGTACGAACACTCAATATTCAAGGCCCTGTTATCTGCTACTGCATGGGGACTTGATTTGATTAATGTCTCAATTGTTGTTTGATAGCTAAATCTTTTACTCCTGCTTTCACTAGGAGATAGCAAAAAGGCATTTTAACAGTTTGAGAACGTACACAAAAGAACTGATGCATATTGAAAGATTTAGTGTGAAATTTTATCATTCAGTTTGAATTTAACAAAATCTCTAGGAAAGAGGAATGCAACAAAGACAAAGCTGTTAAAAAAAACATTACTTTCATGCAGGGGCGGAACAATGGCACAGCTGGTAGAGCTGATGTCTCGTGGTGCCAGAGACCCGGGTTCGATCCTGACCTCAGGTGCTGTTACAAGTTTGTAAGACATAGGAGCAGAATTACACTGTAGTCCATTCAGCCCTTTGAGTCTGCTATGCCATTCAATCATGGCTGATCTATCTTTTTCTTTGTCTATGTGGAGTTTGCACATTGTCCCTGTGGCACAGCGGTAGAGTTGCTGCCTCACAGCGCCAGAGACCTGGGTTTGATCTGAATTACGAGTGCTGTCTGTACGGAGTTTGTACGTTCTCCCTGTGATCGCGTGGGTTTTCTCCCACATCCCAAAGACGTGCAGGTTTGTAGGTTAAATTGCCCCTGGTTTGTATTGAGTGGATGCGAAGGTGGGATAACATAGAACTAGTGTGAACGGGTGATCGATGGTCAGCATGGATTTGGTGGTTTGAAGGGCCTGTTTTCCACGCTGTCTTTCAATCATTCGACATGACGTTTCAGGGACCCTTCTTCAGACTGATGGAGTAGAGGGGTGAAAGATGGTAAGAAATAGAGG
Source organism: Rhinoraja longicauda (assembly GCF_053455715.1). Lineage (NCBI taxonomy): Eukaryota > Metazoa > Chordata > Chondrichthyes > Rajiformes > Arhynchobatidae > Rhinoraja > Rhinoraja longicauda. Next base: position 10,110,309 of record NC_135958.1, on the reverse strand, counting down.
TCTGGGGAAAGGGAGGGCTTGCTAGTGATAGGTGGATCCAGGCAAGGAGGGGTTGATGTGCAGATGAGTGAGATGGGGGGAGGGGAGGAAAGGATGGAGATCGAAGCAATGGCTGGAGGTGATGTGGGAAAGACAAAGGGCTGAAAATGGTGGTATCTGAAAAGAAAGGAAGGTGTTTAGCTTAGTTTAGCTTAGTTTTATTGTCACGTGTACCGAGGTACAGTGAAAAACTTTTTTGGTGCTTGCTATCCAATCATGCTGAAGAAGGGTCTCGACCCGAAACGTCACCCATTCCTTCTCTCCCGAGATGCTGCCTGACCTGCTGAGTTACTCCAGCATTTTGTGAATAAATCGATGCTTACAATCAAGCTGCCCACAGTGTACAGTGTATTAGTGCAAGATAACGTCTGGTTAAGTCCGATTAAAAATAGTCAGAGGAGTGAATTGTCAAACCAGAGGGGGAGTCAGAATGGGGTCGGAGTAGGTTGGGTGGGGTGTTACACAGAGAATGATGAAAATGAAGAGAAAGCAAAATATCCTGCCCCAAATTTTTGCTGAATCAAGATTCATCAATGTTTTTAGCAGGAAATGCCATTACCTAAAAATGATATTGAATTGGTTTGCAGACTAGAAATGTTTGTGGTCGAAACAGCACTTAAACTATTACTTGAAATTCGAGCTAATTTGATCTCACTTGTAAAGAGCCAATATTTTCTTCATCGTCAATAAATCATTTTAGCAACTGCCGAGGAGAAAATCTTTAATAAAAATGCAGAATATTAGAGACACAAGGCACTGCAGATGCTGGAATCTTGGGCAGAACACAACTCAGCCGGGCAGGCAGCATCTGTGGAGGGAATGGATAGGCAACATTTTGGATCAGGACCCTCCATCAGATTCAATGCTGAACAATAATTGGGTTCTGTCGACGTAGATTAAGTAATGGTACAGCAGGTAATATTTTTCCATAGGTACATAGGACTTAGAGCAGTGCAGCACAGGAACAGGTCCTTCATGATTGTGTATAAAATCATGAGAGGAATAGATCAGGTAGATGCACAGAGTTGCTTGCCCAGAGTAGGTGAATTGAGGACCAGAGGACATAGGTTTAAGGTGAATGTATGTAGGTTAATTGGCTGGGTAAATGTAAAAATTGTCCCTAGTGTGTGTAGGATAGTGTTAATAGTGTTAGTGTGCGGGGATCGCTGGGCGGCGCGGACTTGGTGGGCCGAAAAGGCCTGTTTCCGCGCTGTATATATATGATATGATATGATATGATATGATATGATGAAGGAGAAAAGATTTAACAGGGATCTGAGGGGTAACTTTTTCACACAAAGGGTGAAATGGAACAAGCTGCCAGAGGAGGTAGTTGAGGCTGGGACTATCCCAATGTTTAAGAAATAGTTAGACAGGTACATGGATAGGACAGGTTTGGAGGGATTTGGACCAAACGTGGGCAGGTGGGACTAGTATAGCTGGAACATGTTGGCCGGTGTGGGCAAGTTGGGCCGTAGGGCCTGTTTCCACATTGTATCACTCTTTGTCCCTATGGCCCACATCGTCCATGCCGAACATTTTTAAAGTTAAACTAAAGTTATGATCATTATACCTCCATTTCCTACATATCCACACGTTTTTCCAAAAGCCTCTTAAACGCCATATTCGCATCTGCCTCCACCACCACTATCTACATAAAAAAACTAGCCCTGCACATATCCTTCAAAGAGCATCAAAGGTTTGGAGTGGAGGTGGGAGAATGGGGTTGAGAGGGAAAAATAGATCAGCCATGATTGAATGGTGGAGCAGACTCGATGGACCAAATGGTCTCATTCTGCTCCTTTGTCTTATGATCTTAGAACAACATCTAATAATTTGAGTACTCTCTAATTCTTTTTTTGACTTTTGTGTTGGGTCCACATCAGCCATACAATCTGTAAAGAAGGCAAGGCATTTTTCATCAAGGCAACAATCATATCATCACTTTTAATATAAGAAGCTACGGTCATATTTCAAAAGCATGCAATACTTCCAATAATTTGTATAAATTAGTGATGACTGACCTAAATATTGCTACAGCCAAGTCTGCATAAAACAAAATCATTTAAAATTAACAGGAGTATTGACACTGAGTTTTATTCTAAGTTATCTCCATCCAGCTACCTTGGTTTGAAGAGGGTTCAGGTTAGGCAGCAATTTAATATTTGGTAAAAACATGTAGAGAAAGGTGGGTAGTTAATTAATCGCCTGGACAGTTCACCAGCAAGTCTGTAACAGCTGGTGTTCAGGACCTGCAGAATTCTGCGTATGCTTACAGCAACTGTGGGGTTGCACACTAATTAATTAATGTTGATTAATTGTGAATTTATTATCTTTAGTTTGTTAATTTAAATCTAGTACACACAGATCACAAATTGATAAACAGTTTGTTGCAAATAGATAAAATAGGAGAGACTCTCCAGAGGAAATAGTTGAGGCAGATACTGTAACAACCTTTAAAAGACCAACTGACAGGAACACAAGTAGGTAAGGTTTAGAGGGTTTGGGGCCAAACGTTGGCAGCTGGGATCAGTGTAGATGGAAAAAAATGTGAAGCATTACTCACTTGGGTGGCACAGCGGCAGAGTTGCTGCCTCAAATCGTCAGAGACACGGGTTCGATCCTGACTACGGGTGCTGTCTGTGCGGAGTTTGTCCGTTCTCCTCGTGACCTGCATGGGTTTTCTCTGGGTGCCCCGGTATCCTCCCACACTCCAAAGACGTATAGGTTTGGTGCTTAATTAATTTCTGCATATTGAGAATATGTGAGTAGGGTAGTGCTATTGTAAGGGGTGGTCACCAGTATTTAATATACACCGATCAGCCAAAACATTACGACCTGATGAGCCAAAACATTATGACCACCTGCCTAATATGCTGTTGGTCCTCCGTGTGCAGCCCCATACGCAGCAGTGTGCGATGCATTGTGTATTGTGATGCATTCCTCCCGTGTCCACCATTAAAATTTCTGTGACTTGTGCCACAGTAGACCTCCTGTTGGTTTCGAACCAGACGGGGTAGCCTTTGTTGCCCTCACACATCGATGAGCCTTGGGTGCCCAACATCCTGTCCTTCCTTGGACCACTGTTGGTAGGTACTCACCACTGCTGACCAGGAGCATCCCACAAGCATTGCCGTTTCAGAGATGCTCTGACACAGTCGTCTGGCCATAACAATTTGGCCCTTGTCAGTCGCTCAGGTCTTTACTCCTGCCCATTTCTCCTGCATCCAACACATCAACTTCAAGAACTGACTGTTCACTTGCTGCCTAATACATCCCACCCCTTGACAGGTGCCATTGTAACAAGATAATCAATGTTATTCACTTCGCCTGTCAGTAGTCATAATGTTTTGGCCGATCGGTGTATTTAAAATACCCACCTCCATTCCCTGTACAGCGCTGGTTGAAATTCCTCTACAATATAAATAGTCCTCTATAAATATCACAAAAATGCATAATATTTATAAAGGACAATAGAGATGCCAATTATTCTTCTCACAAAGTATTTTTCTAACATTTTGTATTTTTAATATTTTTAACATAGCTAATTCTAAATGGAGACCCGTTACTAGAAAATATATTAAAAGCGACACTGTTTATGCTCAGAGATCATGGTTAAGAGATCAAGAGTGTTTATTTATCAAATGCACCTGATATGAAACAGAACAATGAAATTGTGACCTGCTGCAGCTTTACAGGCATATTAGATGTAACAGCAACAAAAAATGTGTACTATAAATCAAAAGTTATTCTAAGTAAACTAGACTGTGATAGTGCAAAAAGCAAAATATGTAGAGCAAGCATGGTGTTGCTCTGAGTAGAGGGTTTGGGGTGAATCAGAGGCAGGCAGTATTTTGGCAGTGATAAAACATTTTTTGGCAGGCTGATGTTGCTAAGTTATTTTAGGGGCTGCAATCAAGGTTCCTGCTACCATGTAACACTGAGAGGCTGGTCCTATTTAACAGCCTTCCAAACACTTGCTGGGTGTATTGTTTGAAGAGGGAATTTAAGTACCCTTGATACAGAGTGGCGCAGCGGGTAGAGTTACTGCCTTACAGGCGCCAGTTTCAATCCTGACTACAGGTGCTGTCTGTACGGAGTTTGTACGTCCTCCCCGTGACCTGCATGGGTTTCCTCCCACATTCCAAAGTCGTACAGGTTTGTAGGTTAATTGGCTTGGTATAAATGTTAATTGTCCCCAGTGTATGTAGGATTGTGTTCATGTGCGGAAATAGCTGATCGGTGTGGGCTGAAGGGCCTGTTGCCGTGCTATATCTCTAAACTAAACTAAAAACTGCTGCCTCAGAGTGCCAGAGACCTGGGTTTGATCCTAACTTCGGGCACTCTCTGTGTGGAGTTTACACATTCTCCCTGTGACCACGTGGGCTTCCTCCCGCATCCCAAAGATGTGTGGGTTTGTAGGTTATTTGGTCTCTGTAAATTGCCCCTAGTGTGTAGGGAGTGGATGCGAAAGTGGGATAACGTAGAACTAGTGCGAACGGCTGATCAATGGTCGGCGTGGACAAGGTGGGTGAAGGGCCTGTTTCCGTGCTGTATCTCTAAAAGTAAAACTCGAAAACATTGATATGAGGACTCAATTAATGTAAAGCACCATCTGCACTGATTGAATTTCCTCTATGTATTTTTTATGAGTAAATTATACTTTGGAACTAAAGAACACTAAATAAAAACAGAGGGCTTACAGGAAATGAACATTTTCCACCACTAACTTTTTGGAAAAATCTTCAGGCAGATGGGTTGTTGAAGATTGCATTATATAGTGACAGACTGTTTTTGTTCCATTTGTCACAAAAAATTCACATAATTCTAGTTCCAAAATGATGCAAACTGATTGAAGGATCAAACATATTTAAACACAAGAAGAGACACAAGATGCTGGAGTAACTCAACGGGACAGGCAGCATCTCTGGAGAGAAGGAAAGGGTGACGTTTCGAGTCAAGACCCTTCTTCGGACTGAAGTCTACGCCGCCATTCTGTCTCTCAGGAGATGGTACTTGCATTTTGTGTCTATCTTCAGTATAAACTAGCATCTGCAGTTCCTTCCTACATATTTAAACACAAGTTCACTCTGCCGAACATTTATTAAATACCATCACGTCACATAGCAGTATAGTAAACAAAATATATTTTTGATAAGACAAGAGCACATTCACAGGAAACAATGATTGAAATATCAACGTCAAGCACAATTCATGTACCAATGTGCTTGTTTCTATTTTACAGTATATCTTCTTGTAACCAATTCTAAACAAATTCAAACTGAAATTTGCCTGCCTGTTTTATTCTGTGGCGGATACTGATAATAGAGATTGGGTTAATGGAGATAATGGGATTGATAGGTATGGGGTTAATACAGATAATGAGGTTAATAGTGATGGACCTAATGGAGATAATGGGTTTAATAGAGAAGGGGTTCTATGTTACAGCAGCCTTTTTGAATACTTCACTTTATTTATACTATCAGCAACTCCCTTCAATGTAAATTTGAATGTGATCACAGAAGTGTTGGAGTAAATCCTTAAATCTATTACGAAATCAAAGACCAAGTGGGTACATTTATATGATGGACTATTTAAATTACTTATTTTAACAAATACATTGTACACAAGTTGCAATGTACAATACATAGGAGAACTGCAGATGGTGGTTTACTGAAAGTCAAGATTCTATAAATACAACTTATTGGTTCAAATGGTTTTGTGGCTTTCCTTCAGAAGATGCATTTTATTTTAACAAAAATGCAGAGTATCAAATATATGCTGACTCCTATTTAAAATCTTTAGGTTCCATTCACACTGATAACTTAAACTTGGATACAGTTTGGGAATAATGCCAAATTAGAGTTTATGGCAAATAGTGGCAGATCAGAGAGCTTACTGGAAAATGTAGACTTCTAATGCAATGGGCAAATAGGCAGTAGATGTTGTTGAAGGCAGAGAGTAGCATACACATAATGGAAAAGAAAATAAGAAATATTCTAGACTTTACACATAGCAGTGACAATGTATAAGATGTTGAATTTCTACATGACCTTGCTTGGACCACAGTTGTACTTTTATACGAGGCCCTTTGTAGTATGATTAAAAGCAAGATAAAAGTCAGTAAATAAAATTATCAGAACATGAGGATATATCTATGTATGATTTTTTTTTCATGGATAGGGCGACACAGTGGCGCAGCAGTAGAGTTGCTGCCTCACAGCGCCAGAGACTCAGCTTCAATCCTGACTACGGGTGCTGTCTTTACGCAGTTTGTACTTTCTCCCTATGTCTGCGTGGGTTTTCTCCGGGTGCTCCGGTTTCCTCCCATACTCCGAAGATGTGCAGGTTCATAGGTTAATTGGCTTCGACAACTTGTAAAAAAAATCCCTAGTGAGTAGGATAGTGTTAGTGTACGGGATGATCGCTGGTTGGCACGGGTGTCAGGGGTTATGGAGAGAAGGCAGGAGAATGGGGTTAAATTGGAAAGATAGATCAGCCATGATTGAATGGCGGAGTAAACTCGATGAAAAAAGTGGCCTAATTCCGCTCCTATCACTTATGTACTTATGGACTCGGTGGACTGAAGGGCCTGTTTCCACACTGTATTTCTAAAGTCTCAAGTAATGTCTAAAGTAAATCTGGCGCTGGAGGTTTGATTATGAAATGCTAAATGATGTTTCTGCGAGTTTGCGAATTAGAAACGAGGCATTATTGACTGTTGATTACTAAAGGGGAAGTGGAAAATAAAAATAATTAAAACTTGAAACAAATTTTAATCACAGTTTTTAAAACAGACATATATAGCAACCAAACACAAAGTGCTGGAGGAACTCAGTGGGTCAGGCAGCAACTGTGGAAGATTTGGGTCAGGACACTTCTTCAGTCTGAGGTAAAACAAGCTGAGTTACTCCAGCACTTGGCGTTTTATTCAAGATTCCAGCATTAGCAGTTCCTTGTGTCTCTAATATGACAACCAACATGGACAGGCAAGTATATAGAAAAGAAGAAAATAGCATGGAAGAGAAATTTGGTTAAGTAGCAAATGAATTGCTGGTAGAGGCATGAATCTCAGATAGTTTCCTTCTCTGCTGTAATGTCTATAATTCAACATGACACTTTTATAGGAAGATTGAACAGTTATCTTGTTTTAACTTTCATATCCAAGTCATAAATACCCATCTCAAATACAAAGTACTAAAGCAAACATTACAAAATGTCTTGCAGATCTCAAATTTAAGATCTAACAGGATGTAATCAAGCATATTTATGAACTTCAACTAGGAACTTGAAAGCTAATTTATTCAAATTTTAAGATGCACATTTTAAGTCACAAAACCAACAAGCTGTTTCTTGCTAATTTACATTCAGAAATTAGTAGAAGTGAGACAGCGTTTTAGTCTCAAACTCCTACTTTTTTGGCATATTGAAAACCTTGCAAGCATGACAAATTGAATCCTTTTCACAGCTTGGGTTATAGAATTTTAAAGATGCTGCACTACATGCCTTTGCAGTTATGAAAATAGTTACGTCATCTAGTCCCACAGTCCTTCTTTCCCATATGGCCCTTATCACGAACCCCTTTCAGATTTCTAGCTTGTTCTTAAATATTGCCATGGTTTCTTATTCAATCACCCACTCCATTTATACATTTCATATTCTTTGCAGATTAGATTGTTTTCTCTGGAGCATCGGAGGCCAAAGGGAGATCTGATAGAAGTACATAAAATTATGAGAAGCATAAATAGAAAGCCAGAACCTTTTTCACCCAGGATGGAAATGTCCATTACTAGAGGCATAACTTTAAGGTCAGAGGGGCAAAGTTTAAAACAGATGTGCATGTTTTTTTTTTAAAACAGAGGATGGTGGTGGTGGAGACAAATACCAGTGACGTTTAAGAGGCTTTTACATAGGCACATGGATATGCAGGGAATGGAAGGATTATGGATGTGTAGGCAGATGAGATTAGTTTAGCTTGATATCATGTTCTGCTCAGACGTTATGGGCCAAAAGACCTGTTGCTGTGCTGTACTGTTCGATGTTCATCACCGATGTACTTCCCTCGTCACTTTCCCAACACAAGTTTATTTCGATGTTAAAGGAATGTTACGCACACTTATGCACATCCAAGTTTCTGCCTATTGTAAGTGATCATTGTTTAACATCATTACTTTTCTGTTATCAAGAGAACTTGCAACATTTTTACAAAGACAAGCTTTAAGAAATTGACTTCCTTCATTGCTCTTAACTCCTTACATCTAAAACTTCAATCTAAACAGTATACTTGCGGTTTAAGCCGTGATCATCTTGTGCTACATTTTAAAATTATTAGATTATTTATTTATTTCCATCACATTGAATATTAGGAATTAGAATTAAAATGTTGGAGAAACCCAGTGGGACAGGCAGCATCTCTGGATACAAGGAATGGGTGATTTCTTCCCATTCGGGTCGAGGTCCTTCTTCAGACCGAGTCAGGGGAGAGGGAGATACCCACATAAGGAAGTGTCAGGTGTGAAAATGAGCCAAATGGGGTGAAGATCACGGAAAATGTAGAATAGATCATTGTTAGCTTGGAGAAGATGACAACGAAGCATATGGAGATAAAATTTAATCAGGGGGACTGTCAGACTAGTCGGGGAACTGGGAAGGGAGGGGAGGGGGGGGAAAGGATGGAGAGAGAGAGAGAGAGAGAGAGAGAGGGAGGGAAGACAAGGGTTACTTGAAGTTAAAGAATTCTGTAAGCTGCCCAAGCTAAATATGAGGTGTTGTTCCTCCAATTCGTACTGGGCCTCACTCAGACAATGGAGGAGATCTAGGACAGAAACCTACCTGATCTCCCGGCTGCTAAACACTTTAGCTCCCCCTCCCATTCCCACACTGACCTTTCTGACTTGGGCCTCCTCCATTGTCAGAGTGAGGCCCAGAGCAAATTGGAGGAAGAACACCTGATATTTCACCTGGGAAGCTTACACCCCAGCAGTATGAATATTGACCTCTAACTTCAAGTAGCCCTTGCCTTCCATCCCTCCCCCCCTTTCCCAGTTGTCAGACTAGTCTGACTGTCCTCGGTTACATTTTATGTGTTTGCTTTGTTGTTACTTTCACTTAGCTAACAATGATCTATTCTACATTTTCCTTGAGCTTTATCCCCTTTGTCTCATTTTCACACTACACTTCCTTATCTCTGTATCGCCTTCTCCCCTGGCTCAGTCTGAAGGGTCATGACCCCAAACATCACCCATTCCTTCTATCCAGAGATGCTGCCTGAACCACTGAGTTACTCCAGCATTTTGTGTCTATCTTTGGTTTAAACCAGCATCTGCAGTTCCTTCCTACAACGTTAGAATTAAAATATCGTGAATCTTTCAAACTTGCTGTCAAATATAATTGCAAATCAATAAAAAAATTAGTTCTAAAAGAAAACAAATTAATACTTAAAACTTTATTCTGAATAAGGATCTCAGTAATTAAACCAATACAAATTTGTAATCAATTGCAACAGGCATTAGTAAAAGTATGAAGTAGAATAAATAATTGTTGACTAAGTAAATTGGTCACATTTGGAAATAAAAGCATAAATACTGTGGAATATTTACTTTCATGTTTATTTCAACTTTACATTTCAATGAAATGTACCACATAAGTGCGACAAGGAATCAATTTAATATTAATGCAAAGTTACATGATTTCACCCGAGGTTATTTGGAATCTTCCTTCCTTCAATACAAACATAAATAAATTCACAAATTCATGCATGCAAATATAAATATAGGATAATTGTGCAATGAGGATAAAGAAAAATAAATTGACAGGAACTACTTCTAGCCACAAATGGGATATGTCGGTTAGGTGATACACTATTCGCAAAACATCGGCCCCGAACCAAATCAGGGTAGATGGAATCTAGCTAAATGAATGCAGTTTTAAATAAACACATTAGAAATTAATGAAGTCCCAAGAGCCTACAGAGGCTGTAACCTTTAGCATATGGCAAGCTACTGCAGGAACTCAGCAGGTCAGGCAATATTTGCAAAGGGGGAGGGATGGCCGGCGTTTCAAATATTTTCCTACATCAGGATTAATGCAGGGTTTTTGACCCAAAATGTCAATCAACCCTCTGCCTCCACAGAAGCTGCCTGACTAGCAAACTTCCTCCAGCATTGTGTTTTTTCCTCCAAATATTAAAAAATATAGAAAGGAATTGTGGATATAAAATGACCCCTTAACTGCTGACTCTTTAGGCATGTTAGAGCTTTTGAGCAAAGAAGCTGACTGCCTAGTGCTATACATTTTGGGGCTCAATGTTTACAGCAATGACGTCATAAATTCTGAGATTAACTCCTTGTAAACTTTATAGAAATTACATTTTACACAGCTAAATGACCTGTGACAAAATAATAAGTGCCTTTTTGCAGTTTGTGAAGAACTGTCAGCTGCAACTATTTTTAATTGAACAAACAGGTTCATGACTAAATGATATGATGATATGATTATAAATCTGACTATAAATACCTACTGCCAAGACTATCGAGAATTGAAGCACTTTTTCATTTGCTGGGAATTGTGAGTGCGATTTTAGAAATACAAATTTTTAAAAGCAGCTGTACAATTTATGTGCAAATGTATTTCATATATAGGATTTTGTAAACACAATGAAATTAACAGTATACAATTCCAAAACTTCCTTTTCCATTTTTCTTAAAATGATTACCTACAATGGATGGGAATATTTCTTGTGGCATGATGTTATCCATCTCACTGTCTGCTGTTTCATTTAATCTACTTCTGGACTGTTCCCTCTTTGTTGCCGAAGTCGAAATTAGTTCATTTGTAATTGCCTCATCACATTCAGCCGTATCGAGGGGGTTGAAGACCACTATTTCTTCACTCGCAGCAGGATCACACTCCTCAATTAATAAATCTGGTACTTGCTGCGTAACACAACTGCCAGAATTTAACTCCGAATTTTGTTCATTTAAATCACGTTGTAAATTTGTCGTTTGCTTCACGTCACCTACAGAATAGAAAAACAAACAAACCTTTAGATTTATTTTGTTGCTTATTTTGCATTTTCAAGCTATGATAAAAAAACAGTAATTCAATATTAATTTAAAAGTAATTGAGCTGACTTTTCAACAGGTAAACAAGGATGAACTTTTATTTCCAGACTATAATTAAACTACAAAAATATACTTGGCATTGAGGAAGTGCTCAATAAATTATACCAATAATAAAATATTCATTCCCCAAGCATTCAGAAAATATTGCTGTACTGTGGAAAACTAATTTGAAGAATAATCAATGATTTGCGATGGTTATAAACTTCAAATAAACAATTCCACTTATTGTTTTTGCCCCAATGCAGATTGCATATGTATGAATTCTGACAATAATAAAACAATTTAAAACATCTATCCAGAGATATTGCCTGTCCCGCTGAGTTATTCCAGCATTTTGTGTCTATCTTTGGTGTAAACCAGCATCTGCAGTTCCACCATTTACAAGCATTCTTTTTCACTTACTTGTATGATGCAGTACAAAAAATGGTTTCTTTTTTGTAAAGTTTATTGCAAATTTAGACATTGTAATACCATAGTCTTCGTGATTATGTATAAGATTGTTCATCATTGTTATTTTTGGCACCTCATATAATTCTTCCATGAAATTCTGCAACAAGTTCAAATAAATTACATTATGATTCTTGTACGACATTGTATTCCACATGTATGTATTACATCCAATTTCAGGACAGGTTACACCTAGTTATTGGACACTTTCTGGCACATACCAAAACATTTTCCAAACAAAGTATGGATATGCAAAGACTTATTTATTTTTCCATCAAAGGTTTCAAAGGACTTTTATTGTCACATATATTTTAACACATACTATTTAAACACAAAGAAGGAAAGGACAGACTGTTGGCGAGGCAGCCATTGCTGGCGCCACCCGGTGGTTACTTGACGTGTTCAAGTAAATATTCCAGAAGTTGCAAAAATAAGGTTTTAAACCCTTGGGCATAAAAACACAGTAACAGGTTGATTGCTGAAATCACCCTAATGAAATGAAGATGAAAATCATATTTCACTAATGCAGACGGTCAATCCACAAACAGCACTGCTCAATTGGCAAGTTGAAAAATGATTTCATGATATTAAACAAAAATCCAAAACTTTCATTATTAATGATAATTGTTTAAATATATAAAAATGAACAGGAAGAGATAAGGATTTTTTTAAATCTGCTACATTACCAATGTACAATAGACAGTTTTTGGTAGTAATGCCAATATGATTGTTTCAATAGTGCCTGCCTCATTAAGAAACCATTTTTATTTGTTGTTATTTAATTCAAGCTCCAATCATAGAAAATTTCCCTACACATTCTCTTTTTCCATCATTATCTATTGCAAGCACATTTTTTGATCAAATGTCTGGCTAACTATCTTCTTTTATTTAAATCTCTCGTCTCATTTCTATTTTGAGAATGGATTGCTTTCTTCACATTTAATTGTTATATAATTGCATGTTACGACTGCTGTACTGTTCTTTAAGTACTACTGAACTTACCTTAATAAGTATTCCCTCCTTGCAGTGATGTATATCATTGCCAAACAGCTCACATGTACTGCTAGGGTAAATTTCAATGCCTGCCCCCTGTGGAAAATGATAATGTTAATCTTTTGCTTTAGCGGTGACAAAGCCTTCCAGCTTAGATGCATTCAAACTTTCAATTCACACACATTGATATGTCTCATATAGCACTCTTTTCTTACATTTTATTTCAATACCATATGGCTGAATCCAGCACATTTAATGAATATTGCACTTACCAATTGTGTTCTTTTACGTCTACTCTGGTTTAACTTTTGGAGGAAATAAAATCTTAATCTATTGGAGTTTTGCTTTTTGTGACCTAGTTCTTGCTTTGACAGTTGACTATTGGAATTAAATGAGGTGGCATGTACTTAATTTTGACGTGCTAAATAGTAGGGGAATTTTGCTCTTTGTTTTTAAACTCATTCCTCAAGATAGCATTTTTTTTTAAGTTACTTGATTATGGAAATATTTTGAGAATTTAAAAATTAACCTCTCCACTGCCTTTATAAAATATGGCCCAATAGGAACTGGTTTTTTTCCTGCTCTGAAGAGTTTCTCTTCCCAAAGGCCGCGTTTCCAGCATTTCCTATTTGTACAAGTTATTCATAAATATTTCCTTTGGTTAAAATACTGTTAACAAAAAAATGAAATTTATAACTTGTTTTCAAGAAGTAAATACTATTTTTGAGTCTGCATGTAACATGTAAATTCATATTTTTTGTAAAAATATACAGAAGAAATTAACACTTTTGATGCTTCCCTACATAACTTCAAGACCAAAAGAACAGAAGAAGAAAAGAAGACTAGGTTAATCTACACTACACTGGTCATGTAAGATACACCCGTCTCATCTCTTCATATGGCAGCGCACAACTAAATTAATATTTAACCACAAATTGTATAAAAATCAAGATTTGAATGGTATTTTATACTTTAATCAAGTTGAAATTTCCTACTGCAGCACAATATGTTGAAAGCTAAAACAATGTTGAAATAGTTACAATTCTGAATATGCTATTAGACTATACCTTTGCTCCATATACGTCACAGTTTTTCATATGCAGTTCTGCTGAGGTTCTCAGCACAACGCCTGTAGAATCACATTGTAGTACACAGCTCTCAAGAATAGTCTTGCCTTTACGAACACCTAGGTAATTAAAATAACTAAGTTAGTTGAATGCAAGACCAATATTTTTCAGCAGAGTCCAAAACTAAAATACTTGTTTTATATTTCAATGATAATAATACAATAATTAATGTGTTAAGTAAAAAAAAGAACATGAAAATGTTAACATGTTTAAGACATAAGAATAATCAAGCATCAATCATGAAGCAAATTGAAGCCTTTGCTTTATAGTTCAACTGAGTAGAACTAAAATAATGGGCATCTAGTAATTATTTAATATTTTTAAAAGTCCTAGATTGTTTTGCCCTTACACACATTATGCAAAATTATATCATACTTACATAAAATACCTTCTGTAGCATCGTGCTGAATAATTTTCAAATTGGATATTTTGACACAACTAGCTGTGCACTCAACAAAGGCATCTCCTTTGCCTTCTTCCACTAGAACAATGTCATCAGGAAGTCCATACCCTAGGCAGTGGGAAAGAAAACAGAACAGCAAGCACATGATTCCTCTGGCCTGCAAATTAACAAGACAAGAGACCTTATACATCACAACCACAATCCCAGGAAAATGATTGCAGTATTAATCATAAAAGTATGTCAAGACAAATATCGCTGCAAAAGATGATCAATTCAAATAATATCATTCCAACAAACATAGCTGGACACAAGATGAAAATAATTGGTGATGGTCATGTTCATTCATCCACAGAAAGCTAATTTAGAACCAAACTTAATAAAAATAAAAAATAAAAGTCAGACAAGGTTTGAAGGACAGAAAGGCAAGTACAGGTATAAAAATAACCACAATCATGACTTTGATGAATAGGACTAAAGAACATTGACATGGAAAGCAACAAATCAAAACAAATTGACCAGGAGTTTAACCCTTTTGATTTCATTGATATCTGTAAGTTTGTATGTTATCACTCAATGCACAAGCACAATGATAGCAATATAGTGTTAAAGTCACAGGAATACAAACTTGAACTGATCTTTGCATGAATATTAACTCATACTACTCTTACCGCTATCAGACAGATTTCTCCAACTAATTCAATTATATTTCCAAATAATATCTTCCCAAAAATAACAAACCATACCTTTCAAACACTACCTCCTCAAAACTATTCATATTTAGCTGCAGTTATTGAATTAATATCAGACCGGCAGAAAACTGTCTTATTAATTTATGGAAGTACTTTGAGAAAATCACCCAAAGATTTTTAGAAATTATCATATAAATGTAAGTATTTGAGATCTTCAGAGTTCAAAGTGACCCAAATTTGTGCTGAATATCTGTAATGTATTGGTACGCATAAAATACCCAGCTCTACCACCGCTGCCTCTCAGGTAATCAGCTTGTTTTAAAATGATCAAGCTATTAGTCAGGTGTGCAACAAAAATGAGCAACAATTCTCTCCAACTAAAAACTGGGAGACAGATGCTATAGATTTCGTCCTCCATCACAAATTACTTTTGCCAGCTGTTGACACATCCTCCATCCATTGTCCAAACAGGAAGCAAGCAGGCTGTTATATTTCCCCTATGCTCTATCGTACTTGAGTTTGACTTGATGGTATCAATTATCTTTTTTGAGATTAGTTTAGAGATACAGTGGGGAAAACAGGCCCTTTGACCCACCAAATCTGTGCCGACCAGTGATCCTTGTTACACTAGCACACACTATACACTCGGGACATTTTTCAATTTTTACCAAAACGAATTCACCTACAAACCTGTACGTCTTTAGTGTGAGAGAAAACTCACGGAGGTTACAGGGAAGACGTACAAACTCCATACATAAGAGCACCTTAGTCAGGATCGAACCCGGGTCTCTGGCGCTGTAAGGCAGCAACTCTACTGCTTAACCACCGTGCCGCATCCTATCTGTTTGGATAGCATGCAAAACAAAGCTTTTCACTGTACCTCAGTATGTGATAATAATAAACCCAAACCTATATACACATTATCATCCCTTTCCTCATATATGTGGTAGAGAAAACCTGCTGTGGTGCAATATATTTTTCGTATTGCCCTTACCTTCTATTTGAATGGAATCAGCAATTCTGAAATAGCCATTCACGCTGTAACGACCAGGACAGATAATAACAATATCTCCTTCATAACATGCATTTATTGCTGCAAGTGGGTCGCTATGAAACTGACAGAAGAAAAAGTAGTTAAAGTAAATCATTTACTTGTACATTCAAAACATATTCCACATCAATATAAAGCATTTCCTATACCAGTAAGCTACAGGCTCCCTTCATTAGGCAAGTATCATGTGGTCCTTTGTTCCTTTCAAATTTATTTATACTAACCCTGGGTGAAAATATTTTCCTGAAGGCTCTAAAATGCTGAACATTTGATGATTAGACCTACAAATGAAAGAAACATCAAATACTTCCCAACAAAGCTATTTGGCATCAGAGGATGTTGGAAAATGCCAACAGCTCCACCGCCAACATTTAACCCTAATTGACATTCGCATCTTCACAGCTTGCACACAGCAGAGGCCTGCTGAATTTGTGGAGGCCCAACAAAGAAAGCAAGCTGGCTGAAGTGCCCAGTATTTTTGCTGCCGCCAGGATAGAGTTAGTGTAACGGCAGCAACAATCGATGAATGGAAAGTATGTTTATTTTGATGTTTTTAATTATTTAAATGCAATCAATTTTAAAAACATTTTATTTTTTCTTAATTGATCAATGATATTGAATATCCCTGAATGTCAGGGACAAAGCTGGTGATGAGGCTTTGTTGTTTCTTTTCCCTACAGCCATTTTAGAGGCAAGTCTGACTCTGACACAACTACAGTGCCCTCCATAATGTTTGGGACAAAGACCTATTTATTTATTTGCCTCTTTACTCCACAATTTGAGATTTGTAATAGAAAAAATCACGTGTGGTTAAAGTGCACATTGTCAGATTTTATTAAAGGGTATTTTTATACATTTTGGTTTCACCATGTGGAAATTACAGCTGTGTTTATACATCGTCCCCCCATTTCAGGACACCATAATGTTTGGAACACATGGCTTCACAGGCTTTTGTAATTGCTCGGGTGTGTTTAAATGCCTCCTTAATGCAGGTATAAGAGAACTCTCAGCACCTAATCTTTCCTCCAGACTTTCCATCACCTTTGGAACATTTTATTGCTGTTTATCAACATGAGGACCAAAGTTGTGCCAATGAAAGTCAAAGAAGCCATTATGAGACTGAGAAACAAGAATAAAACTGTTAAGAGACATCAGCCAAACCTTGGGTTTACCAAAATCAACCGTTATGAGCTTTATTAAGAAGAAAGAGAGCACTGGTGAGCTTACTAATCGCAAAGGAACTGTCAGGCCAAGGAAGACCTCCACAGCTGATGACAGATGAATTCTCTCTATAATAAAGAAAAATCCCCAAACACCTGTCCGACAGATCAGAAACACTCTTCAGGAGTCAGATGTGGATTTGTCAATGACCACTGTCCGCAGAAGATTTCATGAACAGAAATACAGAGGCTACACTGCAAGATGCAAACCACTGGTTAGCCACAAAAATAGGATGGCAGGTTACGGTTTTCCAAGAAGTACTTAAAAGAGCAACCCACAGTTCTGGAAAAAGGTCTTGTGGACAGGAGAGACAAAGATTAACTTATATCAGAGTGATGGCAAGAGCAAAGTATGGAGGAGAGAAGGAACTGCCCAAGATCTAAAGCATACCACCTCAGCTGTGAAACACGGGTGTGGGGGTGTTATGGCCTGGGCATGTATGACTGTTGAAGGTACTGGCTCACTTATCTTCATTGATGATACAACAGCTGATGGTAGTAGCATAATGAATTTTAAAGTGTATAGACACATTCTATCTGCTCAAGTTCAGACAAACGCCTCAAAACTCATTGGCCAGCGGTTCAATCTACAGCAAGACAATGATCCCAAACATACTGCTAAAGCAACAAAGGAGTTTTTCCAAAGCTAAAAAATGGTCAATTCAATCACCCGATCTGAATTCAATTGAGCATGCCTTTTATATGCTGAAGAGAAAATTGAAGGGGACAAAACGAGCAAAAGCTAAAGTTGGCTGCAATACAGGCCTGGCAGGGCATCATCAGATAAGACACCCAGCAACTGGTGATGTCCATGATTCACACACTTCAAGCAGTCATGGCATGCAAAGGATATGCAACAAAATACTAAACATGACGACTTTCATTTACATGACATTGCTGTGTCCCAAACATTACAATGCCCTGAAATGGGAGGGATTATGTATAAACACTGCTGTAATTTCTACATGGTGAACCCAAAATGTATAAAAATGGCCTTTATTAAAATCTGACAATGTGCACTTTAACCACATGTGATTTTTTTTCTATTACAAATCTCAAATTGTGGAGTACAGAGGCAAATAAATAAATGATGGATCTTTGTCCCGAATATTATGGAGGGCACTGTCACACAATGTCCTATTACAAACTATGTTATGCTTGTCAGGTTAATATTGAAAGGAATGAAAATGTTAAATAATTGCAAATTCATAAGCATTACCATTACAAGATCATTCCAATTTTAGGCTATGCCATGCAGTTTTTGAACCTTTATGCCACTTAACTAATTAAATACATACTGTAATCTGTTTTGGGTAAAAATTAATTTACCAACAAGACAGTTATGAACTTGCCACTTACATGAAATTCTTGCCAGTTAAAAAATTGCTAAACTGTCCACTCAAGTGTTCCCGAATTTTAGTATTCCATAAATCAGTTTGTTAAAAACAATATGGCATTTGCACCTACATAACAACAATATAGTAAAAGTAAATACTTTTCTACAACTATCAGACATTCTTCTGATGCCAAAGAAATACTATTTTAAACTGTTTCACAAGGCTAAGCACTTTACATTATAATAATCAAAGTCAATCACTCAATGTTTATTCAACTAAAATTGCATTGCCTAAATGGTCAGTGAAAATCATTACCTCCATTGCTTGTTCCTGAATAAAAGAGTCTGGGCTTAGTTTCTCCTTCAACAAAGACGTCAGAAGAGTAATAGTCATGGAGCTTGAAACAACATGGATCATTGTTTCACCTGATGGGCGAATTCCTTTGGCCTGCTTTCCTGGCAATCCATAGCCATCCTGGCGTAGCACATACCTAGAAGATCATTTTTCTTAACGGTTACTGATTTTGAAGCACAGAAATTTCAGCTAAGCAAAGCTTTATACACATTTCTCTGTTGTGTTTACCCAACCATGTTCTTTCCATGTCAATATTTTGAAATCGGAGGTAGGTCCAGTCATTTATATTATATTATTCCCTTTGTGGGATATAATATGTAATCATATACATGTCATTATTAAATGGAATGCAGGCCAAAAGACTGGCTGACGTAATGAAAAATTGTCATTGCATAAGTATTAGTGGTAATACTTATAAATTTGTAATTATTTAAAAAATGTATTACTTTAAATGCTAACTGGAAAAGCATATCATTTGTAGAAGACTGAATCAAAGTAAGGATTACCTGTAAAGTGGAGACTCCATTATTCGAAGTTTATATTTTAGCTTGTCCAGCTCGTCACAAAGTTTAACACCTTCCACCATAGAAACATTGTTCGATTCAGATTCAGAATCACTAGTAGAGATATAATTTCTCACTTTTATAAATTCTTTGTACGTCTCCTCACACTTAGACAACAACTGATTATATTCAGCAATGAGATCAACAGGAACGCGGTCCTCAAGAATATCATAATACCTGAATTGAAAAGAAATTAATGCTGTCTCCATTAGTACAAATTATCTTGTGTTACCAGCACTGAACAAAAACATCTACATGCCTTTATTACTGCAGTAACAAATATTTTCAGTTTATTAGGTTACTGTTAAATGATATAGTAAAACTTCAATAATTTAGTAACAGACTATTAGGTACTCCCAATGCCTTTTCACCTGGCTAAATGTTTTACTGTGCTTCCTCCTAAGTCACTGGGACTCTGATCACTCTTTAAATTTACTGGGTTTCTTGAAAATTTATTATAATACAATGTAACATTAAAACATGTTAAGTACATTGGGGCATTAATAGAAACAATATCCATTAGTTTGAAAAATCTGCTAGTCCCCATTGTGCCTGATTAATGAAGTTTTATTGTACATTATGTGAATATTGCAGAATGCAGATTCAGCCAATCCAATGCAACTAAGTTTCAAAATTTTCCAAATGTGAAATTGCTACAGTTTAGTTTTATATTTTAATGATGTTTGCTGTGTTTGTTGATCAAGAATCAAGTTCAGGTGCCAACTTCTGCAATCCTGTTTCCATATAAAGACACAATTTCATTGAGTTGATTAAGTGAGGAACCAAGCCACACAAAATAAACAAAACCAATTCAACCTTTCATTTGTTTGAAAATAGCCTGCATTGAAGATTGTCAACAGTAGTACAAGCTACAAGCGAGACCATAAAGCCAGCTAACATCAGCTGCTAGATATCAATACATGGATGGACCACACCAGCATATGATGCCCACTGTCTAAAAACACTGTTAAAATTCATTCTCAAATCTTAAATAAGAACATAGGACAGAGCCAGAAGCACATGGCACTGGGATAATGTGGCATGACCGTTTTAACCAGGGCAAAGAAAGAAAAAGTTGGCGTCAGAGTGAAAAACAATAGATAACATTATTAAGGCAAAATGCAGAAATCCTGCAATTCATTTATTAAAATCCCCTTTAATCAAGCAGGTTAAAAATAGTGTTGTCGTCAAAAGCAGATCAAATTTCAGTTTGCTTAGAGCACCATCTGGTGTCAAGAATCAGTCAAATTATAAAAAAGCTAATGAACAGTGATGCTCACAATGGTGCAGAGTATGTGCCTCTGAGTGGAATGAGATGTAGAGTGCAAGAATGTGAAGAATATAATACAGCTATGAATTAATTATAAAGTTCACACAAACCAAAATTCATTCCATCTATATCACCAACAAGTATACTTAAGAACAATTGGTTAACATTTAAATATCCTCCCACACTCCAAAGACGTACAGGTATGTAGGTTAATTGGCTGGGTAAATGTAAAAATTGTCCCTAGTGGGTGTAGGATAGTGTTAATGTGCGGGGATCGCTGGGCGGCACGGACTTGGAGGGCCGAAAAGGCCTGTTTCCGGCTGTATATATATGATATGATATGATATGATTAAACAAATAAAAGACTAAATTCAAATTCAAGAATGATTGTTTATTATTGATAATGTTCAAAGTTTCTTTAAAATTAACCATATAGAAAGCCGATACTGAAAGTGGAATACTATATTTTTAACTCAAATGTACTAAATGTATTTAATTTTTACAGTAGTGTAGGTGACCCATAGTGGGGAAGTGCAGATTCTTGCATCTCAGTTAATTGATTTCTGCCCTGTAAGGAATCAGAGCAATGTTACTATGGGATTTACAAATCTGAACCCATTTTGAGGTTACAACACCTTAGTGGTTAAGTTATAGGATTAGTATCGAGAAGCTCAACTATTGATCTGGAGATGCAAGTTTGAGTCCCAGCACATCAGCTAGAATTTGAATTCAGGTAATTCAATAAATCTGGTGACTGTGAGGTAACAGAAGTTGGTAACTTAAGTCAGGTTCACTTAAGTAACTATAGTCTCTAAATGCAGGAGGAAAGTAGGCATAGGCAATATGCTGACTTTGCCACCAACAACCTTGTCCCTCACAAATATATATATATTTTTAAATCAAGTTTACAATTTCTATTTGAACCAAGATGAGAAATCATAATCACAATTCCTAAAAACTATTCCAAACTTTGAGATAATTTATCCAGTCATCAGAAATAACATGATATATATTATCACTAAAATAGCTGAATAACGTCTCAATATCTGGCAACATATAGCCTACATTAAATTTAGACAATATATACCTACAGCTTTAATCTTGGTTCACAACATCTGACAAAGTAATCAAAATCATCATCTTCGTCATCTTCATCCCAGATTCTCCAAATATGTTGGAAGAAAAATCTGCAACGAAAAGAACATTAAGCAATTCACACTGTGTAAGAAGGAACTGCAGATGCTGGTTTAAACAGAAGATAAGACCCAAAAAGCCGGAGTAACTCAGCGGGCCAGGCAGCATCTCTGGAGAAGGAATGGGCGACATTTTGAGTCAAGACCCTTCTTCAGACCAGTTAGGGATAAGGGAAACGAGATATTGATGGTGATGTGGAGAAATAAAGAACGATGAATGAAAAAGTAAAGATGATAAAGGAAACAGGCCATTGTAAGCTGTTTGTATAGTGAAAATGAGAAGCTAGTGCGACTTGGGTGGGGGAGGGAGGGATAGAGAGAGGGAATGCTGAGGCTACCTGAAATGAGAGAAATCAATATTCATAACTTTGGGCTGCAAGCTGCCCAAGCGAAATATGAGATGCTGTTCCTCCAATTTGCGTGTAGCCTCACTCACTCTGACAATAGAGGAGACCTGAGGACAAAACGGTCTGTGTATGAATGGGAGGTAGAATTAAAGTGTCCAGCAACCGGGAGATCAGGTTGGTTCAGGCGGGCTGAGCGAAGGTGTTCCGCGAAACGATCGCCCAGTCTGCGTTTGGTTCCTTCTCTCCAGAGATGCTGCCTGTCCCGCTGAGTTACTCCGGCTTTTTGTGTCAAAGCAATTCACACTACTTGCAATTAATTATATTAAAAGTTAAATACATAAACTAATTCATTGATAAGCTGAAAACATCAAATTGATCATATAAGGTAGTTTTGATTCTACTTTGAATAGTTTGAACTGATTCTCTTAAGGGCCTGTCCCACTTGGGCATTTTTTTAGGCGACTGCCGGCGACTGTCAAGTCGTAGCAGATCGCCAAAATTTTCTTTTACCCTACGACAATGACCACGACAATGCCCCTGGCTAAGAGATTACACCCTCTTCGGAAACATCGCTAAATTACCACGCTTATCAATGCTTCTCCTGCGTCCTAATTTTCGCTGAAATCACTGACAAGTCTGTAATTACTTGAGAGTTTTGAAATATAACATCTTGCCCGGGTTACTTGAAAACCAAGCTTTGTAACATCCTTTGTCTGACTGAAACATGGCTGACCCCGCTGGTGCCTGACCAGGTGATCTGCCCATCCGAGTCCTTCACTGTTTTCCGGGCGGACAGAACGGAAGAATCCGGGAAATCCAAGGGCGGAGGAGTCTGCTTCTTGACCAATAATAACTGGTGTAATCCTGGAAATATTAAGACGCTTTCTCGTTCCTGCTCGCCGGACCTGGAACATCTAACTATCTTATGCCGACCATTCTATCTACCCCGGGAGTTCAGCTCGGTGATCATCACAGCCGTCTATATCCCACCGCATGCGGACACCGACGTGGCACTGTCCACCCTACATGATGTGTTGTGTCAACACCAAAACAAGAACCCTGATGCGGCTGTGCTGGTGGCTGGTGGCTGGAGACTTCAATAGGGGAAATCTCAAAAAGGTCATGCCCAACTTCTACCAACACATTACGTGTGTCACCAGGGGGGAAAGAACTTTGGACCACTGCTACACACGGTTCAGGAAAGGCTACAAGGCCGTTTCTCTCCCTCCTTTTGGGAAATCTGACCACGCTGCCATTTTCCTGCTGCAGGAGTACAAACAACGGATAGTACAGGAAGCGACAGTGATGAGGGACGTAAAGCGGTGGGCTGACCATTCAGAGGACATGCTGCAGGATGCACTGAGCGAAGTCGACTGGAACATGTTCCAAGCAAGTTCCAGAGACGTAAATGAGTTTGCGGAAGCGGTTACGGACTTCATTGCCACAATAGCCGATACCATCATCCCCACGGTAAGGGTCAGTATCTTCCCTAACCAAAAACCCTGGGTGGACAGGTCTATTCGCGTGGCCTTGAATGCTCGCACCGCTGCTTACAACTCCGGTCTGGCATCCGGCAACATGGACGACTACAAGGGAGAGTCCTACCGACTGCGAAGGGCAGTGAAGGATGCAAAAAGGAGGTACCGGGACAAGATGGAGTCACAGATGGAGCAGCAGGACACCAGGCGCCTTTGGCAGGGGCTACGGACTATAACTAGCTACAGGTCCAGCACCCCCTCAACCGGAAGTGCCGGCTCCTCCTTAGCTGATGACCTGAACTCTTTTTATGCACGGTTTGAGACGGGTAACACCACCAGCTCGCCGACTAAAAACAGCACCGAAGGGGCGCTGGCTAGCGAGGCTGGAGGGGGATCCACCGCCGGGGATGTGCACACATTCTCGGTGTCCGAGCATGAGGTGAGGTGGGCTCTGACGCGTGTGAACACGAGGAAAGCTGGAGGCCCAGATGGTATATCTGGGCGAGTACTAAAGTCTTGTGCTACTCAGCTTGCTCCAGTGCTCACCACAATATTCAACCTCTCCTTGGCAAAGTCCGTGGTCCCTGCATGCTTCAAAAGATCCATCATTGTACCGGTGCCAAAGAATGCCTCTCCAGCGTGTTTAAATGACTACCGACCGGTGGCCCTCACCTCGGTTGTCATGAAATGCTTTGAGAGGCTAGTCAAGAAGCACATCTGCACCCTCCTTCCTCGCAACATGGACCCACTACAGTTCGCATACCGTCCGAACAGGTCCACGGATGATGCGGTCTCCCAGGTTCTACACACCGCTCTCTCTCATCTGGACAGCCAGGGGGGCTATGTGAGGATGCTGTTCATTGACTTTAGTTCAGCATTCAACACAATAGTCCCCAGCAGACTGGTTGAGAAGCTGCTGGAACTGGGGCTTAGCACCCCTCTGTGTGCCTGGGTCCTGGACTTTCTCACTGCCAGGCCCCAAGTGGTCAGGATGGGGGAACACACATCTAGCTCCCTCACCCTGAACATAGGATCCCCCCAGGGCTGTGTCCTTAGCCCTCTACTGTACTCCCTGTACACACAGGTTCAGCTCAAACTCCACCATCAAGTTTGCTGATGACACTGTGGTGGTGGGCCGGATCTCCAACAACGATGAAAAGGCCTACCGGGAGGAGGTGGCCGATCTGGCACTCTGGTGTCAGGACAATAGCCTCCTCTTGAATGTCACTAAAACAAAGGAGCTGATTGTGGACTTCAGAAGGGCTAAACATCCAAGGACGTACACGCCACTGGAGATAAATGGGTCTATTGTGGTTAGGGTGAGCAGTTTTAAATACTTGGGAGTCCGCATCGCAGAGGATCTGACGTGGGCAACGCACATTGCCGCACTGGTGGGTAAGGTTAAGCAGCGCCTTTACCACCTTAGACAACTGAGGAAATTCAGAGTGTCTCTGAGGATCCTTCATTGCTTCTACTCTGGGGCTGTAGAGAGCATCCTGTCCGGCAACATTACAGTCTGGTTTGGGAACAGCTCTGCCCAGGACAGGATGGCCCTGCAGAGAGTAGTGCGTCCCCCTGCAGGACCTATACATCAGGAGGTGCAGATCCAGAGCAAGCAAGATCATGAGGGACCCCTGCCACCCCAGTAACGGACTGTTCCAGATGCTACGATCAGGCAAACGCCTCCGCTGTCACGCTGTGAAAACGGAGAGGATGAGACGGAGCTTCTTCCCACAGGCCATCAGGACTGTCAACTTTTATAACCCCAGAAACTAAATTTTTGTCGACACTAATAGTAACTTATTAACTTTATTTATATGCTGTAACTGTAATTCTTTTTGTGCACAACCCGCAGGCATTGCCACTTTCATTTCACTGCACATCGTGTATGTGTATGTGACAAATAAATTTGACTTGACTTGACTTGACTTCACGATAACAAGGCATAAACTGGATTGACTTCCAGTTTACTAATAGCAGCATTAAGAAATTTAATTTTAAACTTGGTTAAATGGATTATTGTGCGGAGTGTGGGCATTCTTTGAAAATGTACGGGAGATGCATATCTGGTTTCTGGGTTGCATATCTGGGTTGGGAGCCTACTTTAAAAGTAATCGCTGATGGCCATAAACATCGCAAAATTCCCACGCTTACCTGACCGTCGCCTCCATTCTACCTGTCAAATGTCCTGACGGTAAATAAATTGGTTAAACACAAGTATTTTATGGTATCTTCAAATGACTTTACTTAATTTAATATTACGTGCTTCTAAATGCATCTGCGACAACCTAGCAAACCTGGGAACATCATGCGACCGTGCCCGCAATAAGCAACGATACCTGGCGACAAGCCAGCTGTCGCCGAGAAATTTCAATCTGGTTAATTTCTCAGCGACCTGCCAAGATCCACTACGATTCTTTGAAGACTCCTCACGCTCATGCCCGCGACACCCCAGCGAACTGTCGGCAACAGCCTAGTCACCGGCAGTCGCCTTAAAATCGCCCAAGTGGGACAGGCCTTTACTTTGATTCTCTTACTGGAAGAACACGTTCCTGAATCTGGTGATAAGATCTTTTAAGCTTTTTGAGCTTCTGCCCGATGGGACAGGAGAGAAGATCAGGGTGTAAGTGGTCCTCGATTAAGTACCATGCACCACATTTAACATGTATAATGAGCCTTTGTTAAAATAATACAACTCTTCTACTGTCCAACAAGCTACAGAATATAATTTCAATAATTTTCCAATAATGGCACAAAATAAAAGCGAGAGACTGATCACGAATATACAATGGTTTGAATACTTGTTTGTTTGGAAAATGCAATTTAAAAAAAAATTAAATCTATTACCTGAGATGTTCAATAGCGAGGGCCGTTTGATCAAATTCTCCCGACTCATCAAAAGCCACGTATAGTTCTTGTAGGGGGACAAGGTGATTTGTTGCTTCAAGGAAACCTTCCATTCCTTCCATGTTCAGAGAATATGTTTCAGACTCATAACGGAATGGTTCTGTTAGTTTTACCACTGCTCTGAGGTTTGAAGTCTCCAAATCAGTCACCTGAAATTGTTTTGATACAAACTAAGTGTATTATTTTCTAAATATGTTTGACCAGTTTAGAATGCAAAATTATATTTTTGATCATGTAATGGTTAATATAAGCATCAAATATTTGATCACAATGACCAAATTAAGACAAAATGATGGACTATGCTGAGGTCTCTCAAGGTATTCTTCTAAGTGAAGTATAAACTGGGAGCCAAAAATGATAATCTAATCCCAGGGAACATGATAAAGCTCAAGATTTTGTCTCATAGTTTATAAGTTTCGACTAAAACTAAAATTAGTATCAGTATTAGTATCATGTTTGTAGTCAACTGTTTTAGTTTCTAAGCAAATTATGGAACTGTCCTTTCAACTTAATCTATCAGTCCAAACTGTATTTTTAGATGCTTTTGCTTCTATGGAAACCCTCTAGTTAACCTTATTCCCCAGCCATCTTCTTTTTGTCAAGCCCAGAGGTAATATTAAACCCATTTCACAAGATGAGCCTTTCAATGAGACGAAAACCAGATAGGTCACACAATGAGCAACACACACCATCAATGTACTGTTCTAAATAACTCTGCATTTGTCAGCTCTGTGACAATTGTAAAGAAAAATGGAGTTCGCACCTCCCGAAGGGAAATTCACAGTTCAAGTTATAAATCCAGGCGATATTTCTGCTTTTCAGATTGTACTCAGACACAAGTGTTATTTTCTGCTGGAGAACTAGAGAAGATGCCAAGCACTCCATTTACTTCCAGGTAAAAAAGAGCAATATGATAGTGCAGTTAATAGTACAGTCTTTGCAAGCTCTAGGCATCTTTCTATGGCAGGAAAGTGAGTTCACAGTAAAGGAAATGGCAATTCAATTGACAGGGCGATGCGGTAGCGCAGCGGAAGAGTTGCTGCCTTACAGCGCTTGCAGCACCGGAGACCCAGGTTCAATCTATACGGAGTTTGTACATTGACCGCGTAGGTTTTCTCCAAGATCTTCGATCTCCTTCCACATTCCAAAGACATACAGGTTTGTAGGTTAATTGGCTTGTTATAAGTGTAAATTGTCCCTATTGTGTGTAGGATAATGTTACTGTGTGGGGATCGCTGGTCAGTGCAGGCTCGGTGGACCGAAAGGCCTGTTTCCGTGCTGTATCTTCCTTCGTAGGAAAGATGACAATGCCAGTGAATGTGCAGAGATATTAAGGACTTAAATTTAAAGTTAACTAGACGGGCGCGGACCTGTTGGGTCCAAATCTCTCCTGCGGGCGCGGCAACCCCCATTGGGTGCAAACCTCTCCTGCGTGGCCAGCAACCCTTCCCCAACTGATCCAAAACATTCCTGCGGGCCTGGCAACCCTCCGTGAAAACCTCTCCTGTGGGTGCTGCAACCCCCGTTGGGTGCAAGCCTCTCCTGTGGGGCCAGCAACCCTCCACCAACTGACGATCCGTGGACCCGTTGCCGGCCGGGGAGTGTCCCCTGGGGCCATGGGCGGGCAAGGGGGAACAGGGCAGAGGCAACCACTCACGTCGGCCCCGGGCGTCCATCGCGAGCCATAGACCCAGTTATGGTTACAGGTGGAAGTGCAGTGGCAGCTCGGTGGCGACGGCCACCTTGTTTGACTCTCTGCCGCCGCACTGCACCACGAGAGGAAGGTCAGGCGCGGGGCACACCGGGACGGGCGCCGGTCCTCCCGGTGGGGGAGCGCATTTATTAAAGTATATTAAGTTAATTGTTTTTAAAAAGTAACAAAACTTGATGTACTGAGACCTCAGGGGAATGGTGAGTAGGGTGGGCCTAAAATTGTTGCATTATCGTGTACCGTTTTGGCTGTATTTCGAGAACAAATCTATCCACAAACAAGATGAGAGTTTCAGTAATGTACAAGAACAGGATAGACCCGTTGGGCCCAAAGCTCTCCTACATTGGTGTAGCCCCCCCCCATTTGCCGCCACTCTCACCCACCCCCCTCCACTCTTAGGGGCTCTCCGGCACTCCCCCTCCCCCCTCGACGGTTCAGAAGCAGCGGCAGCTCGACGGCTCAGCAGCAGCTCTACGGTTGCTTTGAGCGGGAAGATGGGCACCCCCCCCGTCACTTGGGCGGATCCCTTTGTGACATCAAACACGGTTGACGGGCAGGGCAGGTGGAAAAGGGAGGGGCCGCCCCCCCCCCCCACATTGACCGCCACTTGGGCGGTTCGATTGTGAGTTCGAACTTGGCTGACGGCCAGCAAAGGGGGAAAAGGGAGGGGCCGCCTCCCACCCTCATTGGCCACCACTCGGACGCGTCCCATTGTGACGTCGAACACGGCTGATGGCCAGGGCAGGTGGAAAAGGGAGGGAACAACCCCCCCCCATTTGCCGCCACTCCCGTCACTCGGGCGGGTCCCATTGTGACGTCGAAAGCGGCTGACAGCCAGGAAAAATGGAAACGTGATTTTTTTAAGCTTTGAAAAGGTGATTTTTAAAAAGTGAAAAACTTTTAAAATATAACAACCAGTTGAACCACAAGACAATGGTGATCAAGGTGGTGCTAAAATTGTTGCGCTATCGTGTACCATTTTGGCTGTTGTTCGGGAACATACTAAATCGAAATATATATACACGTATATACACAAATTTTTGATTAACATAGCAAAGAAAAACAGTCGTATTGGAATAACCACGGCCCATTGGATCTTGGAGAATATATACATACTAAAGTTAATATAGGATTCATAAATGTCATCAAGAACGAGAAATATCAAAATGCAGTAGTTACCACAAAAATTCCAATGAGTTATTTACCTCAACAAGCACCTCAAACATATCATTGGACCAGATTGCTTGCCATCCATATGGTTCGATAACTTTTTCCAAATATTCTGCTATGAAATCCTGTACTTCTGATGGCTTTGTATCACCTTTTGGTTAAAAGAGTGACAATCAAGCTATTAAAAGCAGATTCTCAATGACTTCAAAATTTTGATTGCTAACTGTAATTCATTTCAAGAGTTTTATCCAACATTTTGCAGTGTGAGAACAATTGAGAAATAAATATTGACATAAGTAATCGGGTGCCATTTTTCAAATCTATCTCATTTATTTTGTAAAATGCACTTTAATAATAGATATCACCCAATTATTAAAAATGATTATTTTTAAAATTTTAAATCTTCTCTTCAATTATCTCTCCAAAATATCAATTACAAATTTCGGGACATCTTTGCAGCCCGGATAACTGTATTTCATCAGCACAGCAATGTGCCACAGAATTTTACATCACTTGGATGCACACTTTAGGACAATACTCACAATTCCTTTCACTACCAGATATGCAACTCTGTAACTGTCAAATTATTTAAGTGTTTCTAAATACTGATGTAGGAACTATTCTCCCTTCTCTGGTCTTGATTGCATACCTACCTCTTTTGTTGCTTTTAACTGTCATTATTGAGTTAAACACCACCCAGTAGCTACAGTACATGTTTTTCATTTTAAAGATTTAGATCTCTATGTAGCATCTACCTTATCACTTTTAGAATAAAAAAAGTTTAAATACAATTGAATACGATTACATACCCAAGATGTAGTCCTGGTAAGCCTTATATCTTTCATAGTATGACAGTTGGGTTGTCTCAACAACTTCTGGAAAACTGGACCTTCTCCCATTGAAAATTCTTTTCAAAGCTATGCCTTTGTTAGAATTGTCACAATTGGCATGACTTTCCTCTTGATCTTGAAAAAGACCTGGATATAATTTTAAAAAGCGTTAATTACTCTCAAGCACATACTCACATACAGTTGGAATGAATACATAGATGGTCCAAAACACAACAGGCTGGAGGAACTCAGCAGGTCAGGCAGCATCTGTGGACGGAATGGATAGGTGATGTTTTGGGCTGGGACCTTTCTTCACACTGATTGTAGTTGGAGGGGGGGAGAGAAAGCTAGAAAAGAGAGGTGGGGGCAGGACAGAGCCTGACAAGTGAGAGGTGCATATAGGCGAGGGCAGAGGGAGTTTGATTGGCAGATGGGTGGAGTTAGTGATAAAGGTTAGAGGTGAAAAGAGTGTCCGATAAGGAGAGAAAAATGAAATATAAAGCCAGGGGGAGGTATATAGGAGGAAGGGAAGGGTGGAATGGGGGAAAGGGAGCAGTAAAAATGGGGGTTGAAGGAGAAATGAAAGATTCTGGGATGGGAGATGAGTGTATGAAGGAGGGTAAAGGAGCAGGGTGACTTGGGCAAGTGACGCCCTTGGCCGACAGGGCTTAACCATTCAGCAAAGCAGCAGCATAGTCTATGCTTGGTCTTGCCGGTGTAAAGGAAGCCACATCAGCAGCACCAAATGCTGTAGAGTTGCAGTACAACCCAATGGTAAAAAGCATTCGGTAAAGCTATTCAAATAGATATACATAAATTAAAGTGGCAATTGAATTTAAAAATAAATATATTTCAGAATATCTAAAATTACAAACAAATAATTCAAAACATTAAAATAAAGTAACATTTCTCACAAACTACCCCTCTCCACATTTGCTTCAAACCTGTGAAATAAATTGGGTTGCCTTGCATCCCAGGGATAAAGTTGAAGGTACTGTAGATGTTAGATGCATCCAGTCATCCTCAGCATGCCGCTGATCTACCCCGGACTTGATAACAAGTCAAGTGATGGTACACAAGATCAGGTCCAACAGCTATCAATAACCCATTTTTCCCCTATAATATTATAATATTAATGCACCAACAGTATTTACCTACAGAGTCTGCCAAGAATTATGTTTAGGAAATAATAGTTGCCCTTGAAACAGTAGCTGACTTTCTTTCTTCAGGGTGCAATCTGACTTGCTATTGCAGATGCTCAGCTTCTGAAGGTTTTTTTTGCCTTTAGCTTGTTCTTTAAACATGGCCGACATAAAATCTTGCAGAATCAACTTAAAATAATCTATACCTGAAAGTAATTTGCCTGAAATTCACAACTCCCCATTCTGCTTGATACTTACGTATAGATACTTGATCAATAGATCCATTAGACTCATCAGGCACATCACAGTCAACTGCAGGAAATAGTTAAGAAGTTGCATTAGCATTCTCTAGTATTAATAAAATAACATATTTTAAAATCAAAATATCATAGTTCGAGGAGTATCTATAACCGTCACCATCATTCTGTAACTATTGGGGACATCAATTCATTGAAATTAATGAAAGTAGGAGGGAGCTGTGAGAGCTAAATGGTCATACTCAAGACGTTACGTGAATCCATTTTTCAGCATTAACTATAAAAGAACATATTAGAAAAGAACAGCTTTCAATACATAAAAATGTATATATTGGAAAGAGCCATGCCCTTGGATCACTACCTGCAACTGCACATAATTGGAACAGATTTGGAGACATTTTGCTGGAGCATCTTTATGCATACCCAGCAGCATTTTGTGGATGGTGACAGGGCTGCAGGTGGTGTAACATGGAGGCCCCGATCCGAAACGTCGCCCATTCCTTCTGTCCCGCTGAGTTACTCCAGCATTTTGTGTCTATCATCGGTGTAAACTAGCATCTGCTAGTTCCTTCCTACACAATAAAAAAGAGCTGTCCTCTAACACCTCTTTTGGGCGTCAGTTTTCAGCCAAGATAACTCACAGTAACAACCATCAATATTATAAACTCCATCAAGCTCAAATTCACAGCCGCCACCTCAAGGGGGGATGGAGTGGGTGAGTGGGGGATAAGGGGGGGTTGAGGGGGGGTGGAGTGGGTATGGGGGAGGGAAGGAGTGGGGATAAGGGGAGATGGAGTGGGTGAGAGGGAGGGGAGGGGAACGGGGGAGTGGGGACGGGAGGGTGCTAGACCAATGCAGGAGAGGTTTAGGCCCTTCTCTAGTAAACTTTAAAAATGTACGACAAAATTGTCACAATGTTCAAATTCCTCTACTGGCCTGCCCCATCCCATCTCTGTAGTCTCAAGCCCTTCAATTCTTTTTTGCTGCACATCAAAAATCCCCTTTGCCTCGCCCTTGGTGATCAATTGACCAGGTATCAAGCAGCTTGCTTACACTCATTACTCAGCTTGTGCAATAAGAAAACATTAAGAGCTGTTAGCACAAAGGGAGAGGAAAGAGGAACCAGTTTAGCAGGATTGGGTGAAGTCATCATTTGACCATACCTCACTCTCCAATCTTTCTCCCTACTCTGTACTCCCTCTTGAACATAAACAAATATCTATGCTGATATCCCCTGAGCTTTTTCAGGCTTTTCTCAGCCAGCAAATATATTGTGACATTTCAGAAGTGATTGACTACTACCCAGACGATAATTACAGCCAGGTTTTAGTAAAGCAATTTCCAACATTAGAGATGGTACCTGACCTGCTGAGTAACACCAGCGCTTTGTGTTTTGCACCATTTCCAACATTTTTATAAGATCATAAGTGATAGGAGCAGAATTAGGCCATTCGTTCCATCAAATCTACTCCGCAATTCAAACATGGCTGATCTAAATCTCCCACCTAACCCCATTCTCCTGCCTTCTCCCCATAACCACTGACACCCGTACTTATCAAGAATCTATCTATCTATGCCTTAAAAATATCCATGGACAGCCTCCACAGCCTTCTGTGGCAAAGAATTCCACAGATTCACCACCCTCTGACTAAAGTAATTCCTCCTCATCTCTTTTCCAAAAGAACGTCCTTTAAATCTGACGCTTTAATCTCTTGTCCTAGACACTCCCACTAGTGGACACATCCTCTGCACATCCACTCTATCCAAGCCTCTCCCTATTCAGTATGTTTCAATTAGGTCCTCCCTCATTCTTCTAAACTCCAGCGAGTACAGGCCCAGTGCCGTCAAACGCTCATCATATGTTCCTCGCATGAAATGCCAATGCTGCAAGGCCATTAAGAATGTCTGAGTTAATACTTAGAGACTCTAACCCAAAAAGGGTTTACCTACAAAATTACCAGCAAATAAGGAATGGCAAATGGAATTGGGCCAAAGGAAAAATCATGATTTTACTGAATGGCAGAACGGGTTTGAGAATCTGCATAATGTATTCCTACTTCTAATCTTTTCTCATAAGTGTAAACCGTTAGATTGAAATGGCTATATTATCGAGGTTCCCAGTGCCACTTGATACCTAGAGCAGCAGTTTGCACATCTATGACTAAGTTGATAATAACTGTAAATGCTAAGAACAGCAGCCAACATATCTGGAATCATAAATGTACTAATATTGTCACTATATGTCTTTATGACAAAATGTCAAAAGAAGAAATAGAGAGGGCAGAACAAGACTGCAAGCAAAATCATGACAATTAAATTTAAAATATATTAAGAATAAGGCGATGGAAAATAATTTACAATAGGGAAAGAAAGTCTAGCAGAAATCTCAGATTCTAATAAAAATTAAAGCAACTTTTATGATTAAATGCTACTTTTTTTAAAAGATAAAACAACAGTGACATAAATCAGTTAACAAAATACACATTTTTGCATTTTACATTATCCAACATTACAATCACGACATTGTAGCAATTATTCTCTAAACGAGCCTCGTCTTTCTACCAAAAGTGGAGGGGTTTTCCATCACGTTACCCAGATTATCCTGAATTCCAGGGGCAATAACCACGCTCTGGTCAACGGCGTGAACAAGTTGCTCCCAAATTCCTTCTGGAGTTAAGACACAAAATGCTGGAGTAACTCAGCGGGACAGGCAGCACCTCTGGAGAGAAGGAGTGGGTGATGTTTCGGGTCGAGACCCTTCTTCAGACTGAGAGTCAGGGGAGGAGGAGAGACAGTCAGAGATATGGAAGGGTACGGTGTGCGAACGAGACATCAAAGCCATGGGGTGGGGCTGAAGGGAAATGTAGAATAGATCATTTGTTAGTTACGAAAAGGTGACAACGAAGTTTCGGGAGATAAAATTTAATCAGGGGGACAGACTGAGAACTGGAAAGACGGCGAGAGAGAGGGTTACTTGAAGTTAGAGAAGTCAAAATGTTCATACCGCTGGGGTGTAAGTTGCCCAAGCGCAATGTCTGTGTGTGTGTGTTGTGTCTGATCGCCCAGCGGTGGCAACATCTGCCGGACAGCTGGATGTCTGCCAGCTGTGAGGGGACATCACCGTCCGATCCCCGCACCCACCTGCCACATCCCCTGCACGACCCCGCATCCCCGGGACCTCGCACCCCCGGACCCTTGTACTCACCTTCCGCAACCTCCACCGCCTGGTCCCCGCCGCCCAGACCCGCACACTCCGCCCGTCTTTCCGCTTCTTCCCCGGCCGGGGCGGCCGCTCCCTCCAGTCGCTCGGACATGGCCGCGCTCCGTCCCCTCCCGCCTCGGGGGCGTGCTCCGTCCCCTCCCGCCTCGGGGGCGCGCACCGTCCCCCTGACACGCGCTTCTAGGGCGCGCGCTGTTACCCCCTTCGCACTATTATTCCTCTCTCTCTCTCTCTCTCTCCCTCTCTGCGCGCTGCCGCCGGCAGTTGGGCCGCTCCAGATTCAAACTTCTCCCGCGCGGCAAGCCGTTGCCGCCCCGCCCCGCCACGTCCGGACAGCTATCCGCCAGCAGGGGGCGGTGGAGGGAGCCAGGTGGACCAAGCGGCTCTTGGCCGTGGGATGTTGGCATCTGTCACATTGGCACCTACCATAATCCCTCCAAACCTCTGTGACCATGTACTGTGACCATGTACTGTGACCATGTACTGTGACCATGTACTGTGACCATGTACTGTGACCATGTACTGTGACCATGTACTGTGACCATGTACTGTGACCATGTACTGTGACCATGTACTGTGACCATGTACTGTGACCATGTACTGTGACCATGTACTGTGACCATGTACTGTGACCATGTACTGTGACCATGTACTGTGACCAGGAAGGAACTGCAGATGCTGGTTTACACCGAGGACAGACACAAAAATGCTGGAGTAACTCAGCGAGACAGGCAGCATCTATGGAGAGAAGGAATGGATTACGTTTCGGGTTGAGAAGGGTTTCGGCCCAAAAAGTCACCCATTCGTTCTCTGCACAGACGCTGCCTGTCCCACTGAGTTACTGCAGCTTTATGTGTCTATCTTTGTCTTTTAAATGTTGTTATGGTACTCATCTCAACCACTCAACAGAGCGTTTGACAGCACTGGGCCTCTACTCGCTGGAGTTTAGAAGGGTGAGGAGGGGGGACCTCATTGAAACTCACAATGATTTAAGGCATACATAGAGTGGATGTGGAAAGGATGTTTCCACTGGTTGGGGGGGGGGGGGGGGAGTCTAGGACCAGAGGTTATAGCCTCAGAATTAAAGGGCGCTCGTTTAGAAAGCAGGCGAGGAGAAACTTCTTTAGTTAGAGGGTAGTTAATCTGTGGAACTCATTGCCAAGACAGCGGATATTTTTATGACAGAGATGAACAGATTCTTGATTAGAACGATTGTCAAGGGTTATGGGGAGAAGGTATGAAAATGGGATTAGGAGGCAGAGATCAGCCATGGTTGAATGGCAGAGTGGACTCAATGGGCCATAATGGCCTAATTCTATTCCTATGACTTGTGAATTTCCTCTGGCAACACCCACCAGGTTGATGAAAGGGAAAGCAAGAGATACATGAAGTTAAGAGATATCAATATTCATACCGCCGGGTTGCAAGCTGTCCAAGGAAAATAGGTGCAATTCCGCCAATTTGGATTTGGCATCACTCGGACAATGGAGGCGGCCCAAGACAGAAAGGTCAGTGTGGGAATGGGAGGGAGAGTTAAGCTGTTTGGCAACCAGCAGATCGCAACGGCCCAGGTGGACTGAGTGGGTGTTCAGCAGACATTCACTAAACCTGCGCTTGGTCTCACCAATGTATAAGAGTCCACACCTGGAACAGCATATGAGGTTGGAGGAGGTGCATTCGAACCTCTACCTCACCTGAAAGGACTGTCGGAGCCCTTGGACGGAGTCACGGTAGGAGGTATAGGGACAGGTGTTGCATCTCCTGCAGGAGTTGGGGAGGGAACGTCTCTGCAGATAAGGGTGGAGATGGGACGATATGGCTAATGGTGGGATCTTCTTTTCCCTATCTCATTCCTGTACCTTTAGAAAGTGAGCTGCACATACATGCACCAGATGAAAGATGTATTGGCATCAAACAGACCCCAGTGCAGGGCATGCCTTTTTTAAGTCTGCGATTGATATAAGGATGCATTACAAGGGACCATTGGCACATGCCAGCTCCCAGCGCTCCCATTCCCTCTCCCTATATCACTGTAGATCCCTAACTTGTGTCTCATGCCTGCGACACCCCTTTGACTCTTTTGGAACTGATCTACGCCGAGGCATAATTTACAGTAGGGGCAGCACAGTAACACAGCTGCTGCCTCACGGCACCAGAGACCCCGACCTCAGGTGCTGTTTGAATGGAGTTTGCACATTCTTCCTGTGACTGCATGGGTTTCTTCCCACACCTTTTGCATACCAATTCCCTAATTTAATCTGCCTTCCAAAAGATGTTAGCAAGATTTTTTATTGTATCCTGACAACATTTCAAGCAAAAACAGTACACATTCAGTACTTGGTCAAGCATTTTAATAGCTTTTGTTGAATACATTGACCATAATACTTCAGTTAATTTACAAAGGAATTATAAAGCTTACAAGTATGTTACAGTGATTTCCAAAGGTATATTTCATTTCTCTAGTGGGA
Source organism: Rhinoraja longicauda (assembly GCF_053455715.1). Classification (NCBI taxonomy): domain Eukaryota; kingdom Metazoa; phylum Chordata; class Chondrichthyes; order Rajiformes; family Arhynchobatidae; genus Rhinoraja; species Rhinoraja longicauda. Next base: position 10,072,970 of record NC_135958.1, on the reverse strand, counting down.
AATGAATACATGCTCAGTTGCAAGGATACATGTATACAAATACATCTGAATACAGGGAACACAACCTTTTTAATCAATTTAGCAGCTCAAGATTTTATATGAAGTATGCAATGTGCCTAATTTTAGAATAGAGTTTTATAACTACTATAGAATTCAACACTACAACTATACCTATAGCAGAATATAAAGAGTAAGCATTCTAGGGAAGAAGCAATATCAATATCTAAAATAGACAATGCAAGAGTTTCAACATAGATTAAGGAAATTGACCAACAAATTTAGGAAGAACACATATTAGGTCATGAACTCACCAAAAGCAGTGCGATTCATGGAGTTCTTCTGATCCTGCTAATCAAGACTTTCCTATCCTTAAAATGCATTTAGTTTTCACCCTAGATCACCCATGTGGCTGCTGTGTAATACAAGGCAGATACTACTAAAAGTGTGCCATTTGTAGACTTACAGACAATTGGAAAGCTTTAAAAGAAAAAGAAAATTGTTCTTTATGTTCAAACATGTGAATTACCCTGGTTTGAGAATTTAAGAGTCTATCGATGTATCTCCTTGTTCAATTGGAGGCGATTTATCTGGTAGCTTCTTAAAGATGTAAAATGCTGAAACACATTTCTTATCTACATAGTGAAAACATTTAGCATATTCAATAGGGGAAATTTTGCTTTACTTTGAGTTTTGTTTAAAGAGTGGTGTGCAGTTTGCTTTTATGCCATAATCACTAAGCAGGTCCCCTTTTCTATTGGGTGACAAACCATAATGAGGACAAATAGAAACAATTGGCAGTTATGAATTTCTACAAAGAAAGGTACCTATAAAAACAAATGTACATGAAATTAGGCACCACCATATACAAAATAACTGCCTATCACAGTAACCAGAAACAGAATCATGCATCTGCTAGCATAAAACAAATCGGTCAAAAGAATTGCATTTGGGCTTTGTATAATTTGGTCAGATTGATATTTCCTGTAGCATGATTCAACCACTAAGGCATTCAACCACTGTGACATATCTACAATGTTTGCACATTCAAGTCCTTGAGATCAATAAAAAAGGACATTTGCCTGGCCCAAAGTTTGATTGTTGGATTTTTTTTCCATTAGCTTTCTCAAATCTATAGAAACTATTTGTATTCAATTCCATTCAATGTTGAATTAGAAAGTCAGTACCTTCCAGATTAAGACTTTATCATGACTGTGACATCGAACCTTACTGGTTTTAACAGTTTGGATTCTTTTGTTTAAAGTTATAATTTCCCCTTCCTTCATCCCTGTCAACTCTTTCAATGCCACCCACAAAGGGCATCAATGGCCATAGTGTATGTTTTGCAGGGTAAGCAACTTGAGGCATTGCAATCAAACACTCCTTTCTCAAATGAACTCCAAACATTTGTATTCACATCAGAGTCTATTGATTGCAAACTGGATCCAAAACCATTCATTGCCTGATGTTTTACCCGAGTCAATGGAGCCACAGTTTAAAAAGTAGGAATTTACTTGTGATCCAGTTTAAAAAAAGATGGTTCATATAGTGAAAACACTATTGGATAAAGATGCTGAACTTTGGGACTCTCCATTCCCAGATTATTTTATTCATTTTAAATGTTGTAAAGGAGATGAACAAAAAGTAAGATACAATGAACCAGACTTGAAAACTTCATCAAAAGCATGTCTCCTTGCCCAAAACTTAAAACGGTCTTCATTTCAATGTGAAGCTGTTCAACTGCATTTACACAACAGAACACAAAAATACAACCTGTTTTAATGATACAGTTTAAGAATTTTATCCTAGTTCCAGTGCATCGATTTGATTGGATAAATTATTTTGTATATTACAACATATTTTGTAAAGTAGGAAAATGTTGCAACAATTGTGTTAAAAGATTATAAGGAAGGTCAACAAATAGTATTTTAGTGTGATTATAAACTCCCTGCTTCTAAAGAAAACAGCGACATCAATATGTTATGAAGGATCATTTACTAATTAAGTCAACAAAAGAAACTTGCTTATAACACTTACAATCTGATTTTTGTGTTTTTCGATTCAGACGGGTGACGTTTTTCATTTTGTAAAAGTTACAATTTTTAATTCTTTCCAGATCTTTTCCACTCTTTTAATCACTGTGCCAATTAACCACATTCATATGATCTAATCCATAAACTTAGTTCCTTAACAAACATTTACTGCTCCATCCAAGTAATCTGAATACGAGGAAACATTTTGCTTGTGTAAATATCCCACTTCAGTGTTGGCTTTGAAATAAAGTGGGGAAAAAACTTAGTGAATAGTGCAGGTTTACTTAGATTCTTAGGCAATGTTCAGGAATTCAGCCAAAGAGATTTTGCAACTGAATTGTAATAAAAAAAATTAAAAGATCAATTTAGTCATCGTGATTAATCTTTGTTCAAATGGAAATGGACAGGAACTAATCATGTCATGAAAGATAAAATATCCTTTAATCACATCTTGAAATATTTTGAAGTTTTCACTAGTTAAATTCTTCCGCGACAGTACTGGTCAATAGATAGAAAATAATATGATACAATTCAATGGCAATCCTATTGTCTTGGCATGTCTAAAAGGCACATTCCATAACCATCTACGACAGAGAAGGAGGTGTGATAGAGATTTAACTTTGTTTTCTGGAATCTATAATTTGATGTGGCGCTAAGTTACAACACGAGACCTTCATAAATTGGTCCGTCGGCCTCAGGCGATTCCCTCCGCACGCGCAGGTGCTCCAGTGTGTTGTGAAAGTGTTTGTTAATTTGTTCCGTTTCTTCACTGGATTCCAAGTTTGGAAGATCTTCCCTTATTTTTTGAATAAGCTGATTTAAGACTTGAATTGTCACCTGCAATAAAGTTTGTTTGAAAAAGTCGACTTTAGTTTAGTTTTGAGATACAGCGCGGAAACAGGCCCTTCAGCCCACTGAGTCTGCACCAACCAGCAATCCCCACACCTGGTTTAAAAAGTACAGATTTTCCTAGTCTACATAACACAGATGCACAAAGCATATTGAAACAGGACACCATCCATCCCTTTGGATGGTATTGCTTAGAGCAGAGGAAATAGCCCTAAGCTGATCCTTTGAAGTTTCCATAAGTGACCAAACATGCAGAATAGGATGGAATGAATGAATCCTGGAGATTGCCGGCTATGGACAAGCGTGGATTTGATCAATGCCCTGGAAATGGGTAGGCGCAAAGACACCTCTGCTGTATTGGATGCTGGTAGTCAATCTTGATGTGGGATGGGAAAGTTAACAGTATCAAAGGCTGCAGAAAGATGGATGGCATGGGGTGGTGTAGAGAGAATGAGATGTTAGATTTTGCAGATGTTTTGATGCTGCAGAAGGTCCAATTGGTCAAACACAAACTCCATTTCCTGCACTAACTAATTTCATATAACCCAATCTGACCATTTAACCACAATGAGACCAACGAGTCTTGGTGCTCTTCAAATCGAGCCAGTGTTCAACCTCGCATACAACCCATCTCTCTGGATGTCACACATATCATGAGAAAATGTTGGCAACATCAATATATATTTGGTTCCCAAATTTCCAGTCTCTAATATATTCCAACAAATACAATGTCACCCGATGAGTTAGATTAACTGATTAGACCTATAATAAAATATTTGTACCCAAGTCAACATGACTTATTACAGCAACGATCCAGAAGACCTGACTTTTTTTCTGCACCAAGTAGCAATAAGACAAGTAAGTATTTAGATTAAATAGATTTAAGCTTACCGCCTCATTTTCTTTCTCATAAAAATATATATATCGATTAAGGATTTCAGTGAACAGCTGTACTTGTAATGATGGATCCATGCACTGATTTGCTATCTTCAAAGCCTTCTTCAGGCATTCCATCACTCTCTTGCCATCATGGATCTTTGAGGGGAAAGTGGAAAATATGGTAATAATTCAATGTTAATTTAAAGTTTAAACCACAGGTGCTCCCCGGCTTATGATGTTTCAACTTGCGATAGTTCGACTTTGCAATGGTGCAAACGCCAGCGACCCGCCGCTCGCTTCCGGCCACATAATCGCGCATATTCAATGCATTTCGACTTACAATACTTTCTGTTTCCGATGGGTTTCCCGGAACGGAACCCCATCGGAAGCTGAGGAGCACCTGTATCTTTTTAACCAAAAATAATTAACACACTACAACTGATCATTATGAGGCAAAGTTCAATGGAACAAGTATGGAACAATGGAACAAGGCAACAGTCAAGCACCCAGTTACACCACCTCCATACCAATCCCATTTTATTCTCATCACATTCCCATCAACTTCCCCTCAGATTACATTACTCATCCTGTGCACCAAGGATAATTGTCAGGGTTGAATTAACCTACTGACCCACACGTCACAGATGATGTTTGAGAACAGAATGGAGTAGAGATTGCTGGAGCTGTTCTATTGCTATGTCATTGTACTACTATTTGTTTCAGCTTGATCATGATAAATTTCTATTTCAGAATTTAATTTCAGATGATCAATAATATTTAGGCAACTGTAATGGCACTGTCTCAATATTGCTGATTCCAAGTTGAATTTGGATTAAAAATACCAGTTTTCAGAGCATTGACTCTTGTTATGTTGACAAATATGGCTCATCCAATCCTATGTAATTGGACAATAATTGAGATGAAGCATCTCATGCAAACTTTTCCCCTTGAACAAAGCATAACCTAAATTGTTACCAGATGCTGGTTTACCAAAGACAGAAAGTGCTGGAGTAACACAGCGGGTTTGGCAGCATTTCTGGAGAACAAAGGTGACATTTCAGTCCAGGTCTGTTCTTCAGCCAATTAACAAATAGAGGTGTAAATTGTGTCATGTGACAGGGTTAATTAAAAATACTTTTAGGGTTTGTAAATCATAGATCTTCAAAGAATTATATTCTATAAATTTTACCAAGATATGCTCAAGTCCAGAGCAGACTTCAATAAAGCCATTACATAGGTATGAGGGTGAACTGTCATCTGACCAGCCATCAGAGCCTCAGACCACTGATTCAGGGACAAGTTTGAATCCCACCATGGCTGCAGGGGAACATTAAAGTGCTAGTCTTAGTAATAGTAATCATGAAACTACTGGGATTGTTGTAGAGAACCATCGGATTCACTAATGCCCTTCAGGACAGGAATTCCCAGAGTCAGCGTGATACAGTGTGGAAACAGGCCCTACGGCCCAACTTGTCGACACCAGCCACCATGTCCCAGCTACACTAGTCCCACCTGCATGCATCTGGTCCAATAAATATTAACAATTTAGACGAGGGAATTAAATGCAACATCTCTAAGTTTGCGGATGACACAAAGCTGGGTGGCAGAGTGAGCTGCGAGGAGGATGCTATGAGGCTGCAGGGTGTCTTGGATGGGTTGGGTGAGTGGGCAGAAGCATGGCAGATGCAGTATAATGTGGATAAATGTGAGGTTATTCACTTTGGTGGCAAGTACAGAAAGGCAGATTATTATTTGAATGGTGTCAGATTAGGAGAAGGGTAGGTGCAACTATACCTGGGTGTGCTTGTACATCAGTCACTGAAAGGAAACATGCAGGCACAGCAGCCCGTGAAGAAGGCCAATTACATGTTGGCCTTCATTATGAGAGGTTTTGAGTTTAGGAGCAAGGAGGTCCTACTGCAGTTATACCGGGCTCTGATAAAACCGCACCTGGAATATTGTGTGCAATTTGGGTGTCCTAATTTGAGGAAGGACATTATTGCTATTGAGGGAGCGCAGCGTAGGTTCATCAGGTTAATTCCTGGGATGGCGGGACTAATGTATGATGAAAGAATGGGTCGACTGGGCTTGTATTCGCTGGAATTTAGAAGGATGAGAGGGGATCTTATAGAATGTGGCGGCTCCCAAGGGTCGGGCCATACTACTACCGACCCCTCGGCACGGGAATGGACCAGTCCCGGGAGGCGGTCCTGGACTCAGGTATATAAGGACAAGGTTTGGGCGCCAAGCCATTCCGGCAGACTAGACCCGTCTGAGACCCACGATACAATAAAATATACCTTCCCGAAATACCTGGCTCCTTGCCTTTATCGACGCGCTACATTGGTGACCTCGACGGTCCATTCATTAGGATGGACAGAAAAGCAGAATCCGACCGCCCGTCCGGCTCGCAGGCCGACCAGGCCCCAGCTGTCGACGCGGTAGGAATCAAGCTCCCGACCTTCTGGACCACCCGGGCTCGCGTTTGGTTTTACCAAGCGGAGGCCCAGTTCCAGCTGCAGGGCATCACAGTGGATAACACCCGGTTTTTCCACCTGGTGGGAGCCCTTGACCAGGACACGGCCGAAGAGGTAACGGAGTTCCTCCAGGACCCACCGGCCCACGATAAATATAAAGCCCTTAAGGAGCTGCTGCTCCAAACCTACGGGCTAACCCGAATGGAGCGGGCCGAAAGGCTCCTCCACATGCCAGGCCTCGGTGACCGGCGCCCATCTAGCCTCCTGAAGGAGATGGTCGCGCTGCTCGACGGGCACAGACCGTGCCTGATGTTTGAATATACGTACCTGCACCTGCTGCCGGCCGACATTCGCCTGCAGCTCACAGACGCCTCCTTTGAAGACACCCGGGCCCTCGGCAGGCGCGCGGACGCGCTGTGCGCGGCGCGCCGTGATGATGTCAGTGCGCTAAACGTCACTCGAGAAGCGCCCGATTTTCTCCGGTCGGGCGGGGGAGCTGTGGAAGGAGTGACAGCTACGTCTCGGAGGCCTGCGAGATCGCCCCCGGTGGCCATTGCGGGTCGTGCACCTGCAGTCCCACATCAGCAGGCTCCAGCCAGCACCAGCAAGAGGTACTGGTGTTATTACCACCAGCGCTGGGGTGCGGCAGCCCGACAATGCCGCCAGCCGTGCACGTTTCCGGGAAACGCCGGGGCCGGCCACCAATAGTCCCTGCAGCGGCCGGCCAGATTCACCGCCTCTTCGCCTGGGATCGGCGGTCCGGGAGCCGCTTCCTCGTGGATACCGGGGCGGAGCTGAGCGTCCTGCCCCCTTCGCCGCTGGACATTCGTTCTGGGAAGCGGGGGCCCATCCTCACCGCGGCAAATGGGAGCATTATTCAGACATATGGCGTCCGCACGGTCCACATCGTTTTCGGCGCCAGTCATTTTACGTGGCTGTTTACGATCGCCGACGTCTCCCAGCCGTTGCTCGGGGCCGACTTTCTGCGGGCTCATTCTCTCCTCGTGGACGTCAGGCAGCAGCGCTTGGTCCACTCCGCCACGATGGAGCCCATCGCGTTGCGGCTGAATGACCCCATTATACGCCCGCTGTCGTCCGTGGACTCCCATTTCGCTCGGGTGCTGGCGGACTTTCCGGATATTATGGCCCCGCAATTCCGGTCGTCGACCCCCAAGCATGGGGTGTACCATTATATCACAACTACCGGCCCACCCCTCCACGCACGAGCACGCCGACTCCCGCCTGAGAAACTACGCCTGGCACGACAGGAGTTCCGCACGATGGAGTCCTTGGGGATCGTCCGCCCTTCCAACAGCCCATGGGCATCTCCACTCCACATGGTCCCCAAGGCAAACGGGGGCTGGAGGCCTTGCGGGGATTATCGGCGGCTGAACGTCGCTACCGCCGAGGACCGATACCCCGTGCCCCACATCCAGGACTTCAACGCCCATTTGGCTGGGGCCACGATATTTTCAAAGGTGGATCTGGTGCGAGGTTACAACCAGATCCCGGTCCACCCGGAGGATGTACCCAAGACGGCAATCATCACGCCGTTCGGACTCTACGAGTTCGTACGGATGCCGTTCGGCCTCAAGAACGCCGCGCAGTCATTTCAGCGGTTAATGAACGGCGTGTGTCGCGGGCTGGATTTCCTATTTGTCTACCTTGACGACATGTTGGTAGCCAGCCGCTCGCGGCAGGAGCACTGTGCCCACCTCCGGCAGCTTTTCCAGCGGCTCAGCGAACACGGGTTGGCCATAAACCTCGCCAAGTGCCGCTTTGGCGTGGCCACAATCGACTTTCTCGGCCACCGTGTGTCCTCGCAAGGAGCGGTTCCCCTGCCGGACAAAGTAGACGCCATCCGCCGGTTTCCCCGTCCGTCCTCGGTGCGTGGCCTGCAGGAGTTCGTCGGCATGGTGGCATTTTATCACCGGTTCCTGCCATCCGCGGCCCACATCATGCGGCCGCTATACGAGCTGCTGGCGGGCAAGCGTAAGACCGTCGTGTGGACAGACGAGGCCGTAACAGCCTTTGATGCGCGAAGGAGGCCCTGGCTCGGGCTGTGCTGCTTGTTCACCCACGGGAGGATGCCCCGACAGCCCTTACGGTGGATGCCTCAGAGTTGGCGGTTGGTGCCGTACTGGAGCAACTCACGGACGGGGGTTGGCGCCCCCTGGCCTTCTTCAGCCGGCACCTCGACAACGCCCAGAAGAAGTACAACGCTTTCGACCGCGAGCTCCTCGCCCTGTACCTGGCCGTTCGTCACTTCCGCTATTTTCTGGAGGGCCGCCCGTTCACCGCTTACACGGACCACAAGCCGCTCACTTTCGCCCTGGCAAAGGTCTCCGACCCATGGTCCGCCCGACAGCAGCGCCAGTTGGCCTACATATCAGAATTCACCACCTCCATCCGCTTTATCGAGGGGAAGGAAAACCGGGTGGCCGACGCATTGTCTCGCCCCGCCATCAATGCCGTGTTAGAAGTGGCACCCGGCATTGATTATTCTGCCCTGGCGGAGGCCCAACTAACGGACGGGGAGATGCCCGCCTACCGGACTGCCATCTCTGGCCTCCGCCTTGAGGATGTTCCCCTCGGCCCCGGAGCGACGACGATACTTTGCGATGTGTCGGCAGGTCAGCCGCGCCCCATCGTCCCGGCCGCGTGGCGCAGGAGGGTGTTCGACGTGGTCCACGGGCTGGCTCACCCATCCATCCGGGCAACGATCTCATTGGTAGCTGCGCGGTTCATGTGGCATGGTCTGCGCAAGCAGGTTGGCCAATGGGCCCGCACCTTCATTCCGTGCCAGACGTCAAAAATTCAACGCCACGTCCGGGCGCCACTCCAAGGGATCGGTCTACCCTGCCGCCGTTTCGACCACCTGCACGTGGACATTGTGGGCCCGCTCCCGCCGTCCCGGGGCATCACCCACCTCTTCACGGTGGTGGACCGCTTCACGCGGTGGCCGGAGGCCATACCACTGGCTGATACGTCTGCAGCCACATGCGCTCGTGCGTTGGCCGCGCACTGGATTGCTCGCTTTGGTGTGCCGGTGGTCATCTCATCGGACCGGGGGCCACAGTTCACCTCCGAGCTGTGGTCGGCCATGGCCCACCTGTTGGGCGTGCGGCTGCACCACACCACGGCCTATCACCCGCAGGCAAACGGCTTGGTGGAGAGGTTCCACCGGCAGCTGAAGGCAGCGCTGAAGGCGCGACTCGCCGGCCCCGACTGGATGGACGAGCTGCCATGGGTTTTGCTGGGCATCCGGACTGCCCCCAAGGAAGACCTGGCTTCATCCTCAGCGGAGCTCGTATACGGGTCACCGCTCACGGTGCCCGGGGAGTTCGTGCCCTCGTTGCCGGGGCGAGAGGAACCGCCCTCATCCACCCTACATCGCCTCCGAGAGCGAGTTGGCAAGCTCGCACCCGTGCCGACGTCCCGCCATGGGACATTCCGCCCTTACGTGCCATCGGCCCTCCAGGACTGCGCCTTTGTGTTCCTGCGCCGTGACGCCCACCAGGCGCCACTCCAGAGGCCGTATGAAGGCCCGTACCGGGTGCTGGAGCACGGACAGACAACCTTTGTTTTGGACATGGGGGGCCGGCCAGAGGCCGTGTCAATTGACCGCCTGAAGCCGGCCCACTTAGACATCGACCAACCGGTGCGGGTGGCCCAGCCTCGGCCACGAGGTCGCCCCCCTTTGCGGGTCCCACTGCCTGTCCCTCCAACTGTGCCTCCGCCGGCCCCTCTGTCGACCGATTACCGTACGCGGTCCGGTCGGGTTGTGCGACCACCAGTGCGTTTCGTGCCTCCGGATCTGGAGGGGGGTACTGTGGCGGCTCCCAAGGGTCGGGCCATACTACTACCGACCCCTCGGCACGGGAATGGACCAGTCCCGGGAGGCGGTCCTGGACTCGGGTATATAAGGACAAGGTTTGGGCGCCAAGCCATTCCGGCAGACTAGACCCGTCTGAGACCCACGATACAATAAAATATACCTTCCCGAAATACCTGGCTCCTTGCCTTTATCGACGCGCTACAAGAAACATATTAAATTCTTAGAGGATTGGGCAGGGTAGATGCAGGAAAAATATTTCCGATGTTGGGGGAGCCCAGAACCAGGGGTCACAGTTTAAGAATAAGGGGTAAGCCATTTAGGACTGAGATGAGGAAAAACTTTTTCACCCAAAAATTTGTGAATCTGTGCAATTTTCTGCCACAGAAGGCAGTGGAGGCCAATTCACTGGATGTTTTCAAGAGAGTTAGATGTAGTTCTTGGGGCTAAGGGAATCAAGGAATATGGGGAAAAAGCCGGAAAGGGGTACTGATTTTGGATGATCAGCCATGATCATAATGAATGGCGGTGCTGGCTCTAAGGGCCGAATGGCCTACTCCTGCACCTATTGTCTATGTTTCTATGTCTATGTTTCTATCCCTCCAAACCTGTCCTATCCATGTACTGTCACCTGTCACATTCTGTCAACTTTAATTTTGTCTTTGTGCAACTACAGACCCACTATTGTTGAGAAGTCTTTGACAGCTTCCTTGGTTCAAGGGGAAATGAGGAAAATACAACAAATCTGTAACATCAGTGATACCCACATTCCGTAAACAGATATAGAAAAGGTGTGTCAAGGCAGGTTAGAAAATTAAATGTAAAGATTACGGCAATCACATGAAATACTTTGTAACATTCATTGAAAGAACGATAAACTTTATTTAAATGAACATAAAGATAAATTTTATGTTAAACAAACAAACATTAGACCAAAGAATAAATACATTAGAAAGGTGATCTATCCGGAGCAAATCAAAGAGATGAATAATAATGAAATAAAACCGTATAACATTGACAGGATAGACAGTTGGAGTTTTAGAAGCAAGCAGAAGTATCACCAAAATATTGATAAAATATAAATTAACCATAATCATGCTGATAGCTAAAAAGATTTGTAAAGATCATACCAGACAGAAAAACTTCATGCAGAATAAACAGCCTATACTTTAAACATTTTTTCTACTGTTGCACATAAAGGTTTCTAGATAAGGAAATTGCAGTCTCATGGGGATATGTCTTGAAATAACTAAAGTAGAGGAAATCCCGGAGAAATTAATGGAACTCAAAAACTAACAAATCCCCTGGACAAATAGCCTGCACTTTTAAAAAATGTAACTGCCAAGGTTGTGAATATATAAGCTGGAAGCTAGTAAATCTAAAGATAATAATTCAAGGCAGAAGAAAATGTGGAACTACAGCCTGCTAGCTTGATATTAATCAACAGAAAATGCTGAAATCTACAATTGCAACATGCTACAAAAGTAATTTTTCAAATTCAGATTGCAATTTGTAGGCAAAACCACTGGACACAATATTTCTACTGAAAGATATGCTCATAGAGAGTCAGAATGATACAATGTGGAAACAGGCCTTTCAGCCCAACTTGCCCACACCGGCCAACATGTCCCAGCTACACTAGTCCCACCTGCCCACGTTTGGTCCATATCCCTCCAAACCTGTCCTATCCATGTACCTACCTGTCTAACTGTTTCTTAAATGGTGGGATAGTCCCTGTCTCAACTCCTCTGGTAACTTGTTCCATACACCCACCACCCTTTGTGCGAAAAAGTTACCCCTCAGATTCCTATTAAATCTTTTCCACCTTAAACCTAGGTCCTCTGTTCCTCGAGATTAAGTCTTTTCCCCTTCATCTTAAACCTAGGTCCTCTGTTCCTCGAGATTAAGCCAACATTGTTCCAATGTATACAACGTTGGTGAGACAGCAGTTGGAAATTGTGGGCAGTTAAGCTGCTGCGTTCAAGGAGGTTATTCTTGCCATTTAGGTTAGCGCAAGGTTCACACAAACGATTCCTGGGATGAAAGAAGAGTTGACCAATGAAGAGATCGAGTAGAAGCAACTTGCATTTTCTTGAATTCAGTGGAATGCGAGGGCTTCTGATCAAAACATGAGGGGCGACGAGAGATACAAACATAAAATGCTGGAATTACTCAGCAGGCACGGAAGAGCAACAGAGCTAATGTTTCCGGTTGAAGGCTGCCACTACTGTTTCAGGAATGCCTAACCCACTGTTCTACTCTGCTGAAGGGGTTTCCACCTGAAACTCTGGCTGTTCCTGTTCCCACAGAAGCAACCAGTTCTGCTGTGTATCTTCAGCATTTTCAACTTTAGTTCAGATTTCCAGCATCTGCAGTGTTTCTTATTTTCAAAGGCAATAAGGGGCTAGACACTGAGAGATGGTCTCACATGGCTGGGGATGTGAACCAGAGCAGAGGTTCACAGTAGGAATAATGTCTTCACTCAGTTTCCATATCCCTTTCAGTAAAGAATACCAGAGTATGTAAGCTCTGGCATTTGAGTGTGTATAGCTGATATTCTAAGAGGTCTTTGATTCCTGAAGAATTGGAGACAATGGTAATATATGGTAAAGTAGAAGAAATTAGTGATTTTATTTCACAGTAGAGCAGACTCGGTGGCTATATTTACTCCTGTTTGCATATATAACTTCATATTTAAGGCAGATAGGCACAAAGTGCTGGAGTAACTCAGCGGGTCAGGCAGCATCTTTGGAGATAAAGGATGGGAGACATTCCGACCTGAAATGTCACCCATCCTTTTTGTCCAGAGATGCTGCCTGACCCACCTAGTTACTGCAGCACAGCATCTATCTTCAGTATAAACCAGCATCCGCAGTTCCTTTCTACACATTTCATATATAGGGCACTCAATAAAGCTCCATATATTTAAATATATAGGTACCACACACTATGAAACTACATTAGCATAACAATTAACATAATATCCAAGTTGTTAAGTTTAAAGAACTACTGGTAAAAATGTCACACGTTTAATATCACGTTATTACCTCTTCACCATTCTTATCCGTGTTCCGTCCAGACCAAAATAAGTGCGCACAGATGCTGACAGCACGACACTGATCGGGCTTTTTAAGCAGCTTTGAGGCAGCCAGTGCACACTGCGTCCTCAGAGGCTCGTGGTTCTCTTCACTAAAACACTTCATCCGCTCAAATGTTCCAATTATCAATGTGATTGCTGCCAGCTGGGCCTTGGAATCACTGATTTCATCTTCATACAAGGAGAAGGCCTGAAAAAGCACAATTTAAAAGTGTGTAAATGGTTTTGAAACTGGCATATCATCGTATTCAGAATGCAGGGCTTTACCATAAACTTACACATTAATGGTATTGCAATCTACTGCATCTCGGTAACAGACCACACCAAGTATCCTATTTCATTCAAAATAGATTAAGTCTGTAGGGGAAGACACTCAGAGTTGTATTAGAGACACTTAAAATTTTTAATGTGCGCTTTAAAATCAACATTAGAAACAATAAAGGACAAAGAATGGAGAACAGAAAGAACTGCAGGTGTTGGAATTTTGAGAAAAAAACATGCTGGAGTAACTAAGTGGGTCGGACAGCATCTGTGGAGGGATTGGACAGGTGACATTTCAGTTTGGGACCCTTCTTCAGACTGAGCCAAAATAGTTATTTTGCTTTAAAATAGGCACCTCCAAAACTCAAGCCTTATCCCTTAACTTATTTTTATACTCAAAAATTGTTTTACATATACAACCTGCCAATCCTTACCTGTGACATGAACTCGTACGCCACAGTTTCATGATTCTCAAATCCAATGTCGCCGGCTGCAAGTGCCCCCTGCAGAAACAGGCGCAGCGGTAACTCTGCAAGCTCCGCTTTGATCAGGGCACTGATGGTCTGATGGGCAAAAGAAAATATCTTCTGGCACTTCTTTTCCCACTTTTCATCCTGGCAAAGATAACCAGAAAATAAGTTTATTTGAGGAATCATGCCTTCTATTCAAAGTTTGGAACCAGTCATTTTACAAATGATGTTTGCATTGCATTTTTACTCCAGTTATGATTATATAAAAGCCACCCTTTAATTTTACTAGATTAAAACAAAACATGCATAATCATACTTTAAAACGTCAACTGAAATGGTCAAAATGAAACAGTAAAGCACAAGAACAGGCTCTTTGGCCCACAATGTCTGTGCCAAACATGATGCCAAGAACCAAATCTTATCTGCCTAAACTTAATCCATATCCCTCTATTCCCTGCATATCAAAAAGTCTCACATATCATGTGCCTTTCAAAAAGGCTCTTAAACCCCACTGTGTATCTGCCTCAACCATTACCCACAGCAGAATGTTCCAGCCTCTCATCACCCTCTTAAAAAAATTGCTCCACACATCTCTTAAACTTTTCCCCCTCTTACCTCCTACCTCTTATGCCCTCGAGTAATTAATTTTCCCATTCTGGGAGAAAATGTTCTGACCGTCCACCCTATCTATGGCTCTGAATGTTATACACTTCTATCTTGTCTCTAGAGCATTCCAAAGAAAACAATCCATGTCTATTCAACCTCTCCTAGTAACTAATGCTCCCTAAGAGGACATTCTTGCTATTGGGGGAGTGCAGAGTAGGTTCACCAGGTTAATTCCCGGGATGGCGGGACTGACATATGATGAAAAAATGGGTCGACTGGGCTTGTATTCGCTGGAATTTAGAAAGACGAGAGGGGGGTTTTATAGAAACACATAAAATTCAGAGAGTAATGGACAGGGTAGATGCAGGAAAAATGTTCCGATGTTGGGGGAGTCCAGAACCAGGGGTCAGTTTAAGAATATGGGGTAGGCCATTTAGGACTGAGATGAGGAAAAACTTTTTCACGCAGAGAGTTGTGAATCTGTGGAATTCTCTGCACAGAAGGCAGTGAAGGCCAATTCACTGGATGTTTTCAAGAGAGAATTAGATTTAGCTCTTAGGGCTAAGGGAATCAAGGGGTATGGGGAAAAAGCCGGAACGGGGTACTGATTTTGGATGATCAGCCATGATAATATCGAAGGGCCGAATGGCCTACTCCTGCATCTATTTTCCATGTTTCTAACCCAGGCATCATTCTAGTAAAAATAACTGAAACAAGGATCAGGACCCCGGAGCACTTCACATGCTATTGTCAAAGGATTAACACCACAGGACTGCAGACTTTGTGGTCCACTGAAAGACTTCAGCACCAGGACAGGTTAAAATTATTACTACCCTGTGCAGCGTCCTAATTCCTCAAAATATCACTACATACAGTCATTCATCTTCACGCAGTGAGCTTCAAGGACACACGATACATATAGGAGAAGAGGTTAATACACAAAGATTTCAATAGATTAATTTAATTTGTGTACATCTTTAAAACCCAAATCATTCAGTCTTAGCCTTTTAAACTATTCTGCTTTCTGTTTTTCTCTTCCAAAGAGGACGCCCTCAGTTTTGCAGATTACATTCCATCTGCCCTGCCCTTGCACACTCACCCCGCCAGTTTACATCTCCCAAAAGTCTCTTCTCTTCACATTCCACACTGCCACCTAGCTTTGTATTATCAGCAGACTTGAATACTTTGCATTCCCTCACCTAAATCATAGCTACAGACAGTGATGAGTTGGAGCCTCAGCACCAATCCCACTGGAATTATACAGGGCTAAAAATAAACTGAGATAAGGTCTGTTTATTGTACACATCTGGACCAGCTGCTCTGAAACTAAAAAAATCAGAGTAATCGAAGCAGCACACCAAACTATTCACTTTCTTTGCTCAGATTAAAGTTGTATACATGTTAAAAGACTGCACCTTACCACTTTTGAATTCTCTTTATAGCAGAATGCCAGTTGATAGGCAGCAAAAACCAATGGTGGTAAAGTGAAACGTATGCGTTGATTTCCACCAGCACCAAAGTGTTTTCTGGCACTGTTTAAAATCTGATGGAAGAGAGATTAAGTGAAATCAAGAGTTAAGAGTGTTTTATTGTCATATGTCCCAAAATGGAACAATGAAATTCTTACTTGCAGCAGCAAAACAGATATGTATGCATAGTACTTTGTGCAATCATAGAAATTATTATGAAATACATTTAGGTTAAGATGGATTCTTAACTCTTACAGTATATTTCTAGTATATTTGAGGCACTGATGATATTGGAAATAGAGAATTAACTTAACTTTGGACAGAACCTTTTCTAGTGATAAAGAATAAAAGGCTTCTGCACTCCCACCCCACCCATTGCCAGTTATAACATTGACGCAGGTAAATGATAGAGAAGCAGAGTTCGTATTTTCACTAGAACATGAGAAGTTATCATCCTGTGCAAGCACTGCTCTAGGAAGTTCAGCCACGTGTTAGTGAACATTTGAAGCATTTGAGAGGGGACAGGGATGTCCTCTAGTCATTGACATCAGTTAACTTGATCATTCATTTGTAATCAGTGAATTTCTTTGCCGCCTCATTAAGCACAGAGCAGGGATTTTTGCAAAACGCATACACCTCACTTCAAGTAATCAAGAGTACTAAATTCAGATACAAAGAGATCAAAGAGAATTCTTTAAGAAAACCAAAACTGGGAAGTTATTTTAAAAAGTAAAGAAAGACAATGAGGTATCCTAGAAATGAACCGGGTGTAGCTCAGCATTGGTCTTTTTGTTTGAAAACGACAAGTTAACTTACAAGATACTGCTGGTCAGGATCCTCAGATTGAAGTAAGTGGATGAATCTACCAACAAGACTTTGTTCTTCACCAAAATCCTCTGGGTCAGGATCTTCTGCCGGCTGATCGGGCTGATCTTGAATCAATGTCGATACCAGGTTCAGTATTGCATCCACCTATTTATAAAGAAAACACGAAGATAGCATTTTACAATCCTCGCTGGCGGTAAGGATCGGAGGAGTCAAGAGTGTTTTATTGTCATGCCCCAAAACAGAATGAACAGGTTTACAAACATGTTCATTTGATACCATAATAAACAAAAAGTAGTTCAATAAATAAAAACAATATAGTTCAAAGATAAATACAATGCCCTCCAGTCCGTAGTGCAACTAAGACAGTTTGTTGTTCAGCGTTTAGTTGGGGTTCGCAGTGTTCAATAGCCTGATGGTTGTTGGGAAGAAGCTGTTACCGAACATTAATTTTCAGGCTCCTGTACCTTTATTCCAATTACAGGAGTGAAATAAGAGCATGGCCAGGGTGGTGTGGGTCTGATATCCTTAAAGATAAGGATATCCTTATATTGACTAAGGACACCTTATGGAAAGTTAGCTCAATACAGAAGATGATCAGAACAAATCTTTAAGTTGACAAGAAGTCAACAAAATGTGAACTCTTCCACACCATCCCCACCACAAGTAAAACAAAAATGTTATAGAGGCTTTGTAAGGTTAGAACTTTGTAGTAGGAATTTTCATGGAAACCACAAAAAGCACCAAAGCCAAAATATAATTTTTCTTCCAAAATATAGATTTGCTAACATTTCAACTTTAATTCCAAAAAAGTTTAAACAGTCCCCAAGTCTAGATTTATCAACTAACCATACCTACAAAATATTTTTCACAGCAAAACACTAATGTCAGAAACTGAATTATGATAAACTTTTAAAGCAGCACAAAATATCAATACCTTTAAAGATTCAGAATGCATTTCAAAAATTAGTAATATTTTACATTACATCCAATTGCTATTACAATCAATTGTTTGAATAGATTTTTCCCCATTAAAGATAAAATAAAATGATTTTACCTGTTCCTGACCATTTATTTCTTTGTTGTACTCAAGAGCATTGCTCAGTATGTAACAGCTCATATTTTTGCGTGATTCATAGTCAAAGTATTCGAACAAAGGATGGAAGTGTTTCAACTTCAGGACAGTAAGTATATTGTTGTAGGTGTCGATGGGAATCTTCAGAAGCCGTGTTAACTCTTTCGAAACTGCACTGCTCGTGGCAATACTATTTGCAGAGAGGAAAGGAAATGGAAAATTCAATCATGGTTTTCAACACCTAATATTGTTTAAAGATAGATTGTTGGTTCTGACAATGTAACAGAATCTCAATGATCAATTCTGCTACAAGCACATAAAAATACATACTGTTCAAGATTAAGTTTGTTGAAAATATCCACAGTGGTTTCAAGAACCTTATCAACATAGTCCACCCTTTCTGGATAACACTTCATGGCCAAGTTGATAAGAGACACTTGTAAAGACACCACATCCTCAGATGGCATATCCTGTCTTGACTGAAAATATAAACAAAGTCACAGAACATTGTTTTTTAGACAAGTAACTCTAAAGATTACTTTTTAGTAAATGGAACAATGTCAAAGTAAGATCAATATGGTAATGTGATACCGGTTACTTATATTCTCCAAGTAAAATATTTACAACAAAATAGTTGTAAAGTTTATAATTCTATGCCAGTATTTTAAAAGTGCATTTCAAAACAAATCTTATATCTTTGTAGCTTTACTTCAAAAATAAGCCACTTTCTCATTCATGACACATTCATGACTCATTTTGTAAATAATCCCAAAAGGGAAAGTTATCCACACCTCAGCAAAAACATACACAAAGTGTAAACATTTCCATGTACTTTATAAGAAAGGATTCAAAAATTGACATCAACACAAAAGGAAATGATATTTGAGCTGGTGACAGAGCTAAGTTCTAAATGAGACAGAAGCAGAGATCCAGGGAGAGAATTTGCATTGAGTCTAGAAGATGCACATCCACCATTGGTGAAACAAGATTGTGAGGGGTCAAGAAAGAAAGTGTTGGAAGATCACGAAATGAAATGTTAGCAGAGGGATTGAGGGTCGCAATTCATGTGCTAGAAAGGGGAGAACAATGACGAGATTGAACAAATCTCATAAACACAAAATTTGAAGCAAACGTGTAAATGTCTTGTGTTGGTGAATTGAAGATTTCTCAACTACCCAGCCAAAAGTAATATTTACTAAATTTCCATGAGGTTTCTTAACCTTTCTCTGCTTCAGAAACACAGAATTTCAAGTTTCACTCTGTAGTCATAGTTAATTATGGGGTGAATTTACACTGAACAATGTAATAGATGTATTTCTTTAAAAGTAAATTGCCAATGTATAAATCAAGAACTATTTCACTACATGACTGTGCTTTTCCAGTCACTTCACACACATTTATTGAATTGTGTGCATCTTTGTGTACAAACAAGCATTGGTTATTGTGGTGGATTTGCAGTGATTGTGAGGAAAAAACATGTGTTCAAGGGTGCATGGGATTCAACTAACTGCAGGCAATTGATGGATTGCTACAAGTAGTGAACGCAAAGATGTATTTGGTTGCGGCATAAGAACTTATCCATCCGCAAAAAGTATTATAGAAATTATGGCACGGTGGCGTAGCGGTAGAGCTACTGCCTTACAGCGCCAGAGACATGGGTTTGATCCTGACTATGAGTGCAGAGTTTGTATGTTTTCCCCGTGACCTACATGGGTTTTCTCCAAGA
Source organism: Rhinoraja longicauda (assembly GCF_053455715.1). Taxonomy (NCBI): domain Eukaryota; kingdom Metazoa; phylum Chordata; class Chondrichthyes; order Rajiformes; family Arhynchobatidae; genus Rhinoraja; species Rhinoraja longicauda. The sequence goes on along the minus strand of NC_135958.1, from coordinate 10,053,371 downwards.
TCTTCGGTTTCCTCCCACCCTCCAACTACGTACAGGTTTGTAGGTTAATTGGCTTGGTATAAATTGTTCCTAGTGTGCGTAGGATAGTGTTAATGTGCGGGGATCGCTGGTGGGTGCGGACTTGATGGGCCGAAGGGCCTGTTTTTGTGCTGTATCTCTAAACTGAACTTAAATGCTGGTTGGAATGACTGATATTCTAGCAGTGTCAATTTATCGACCACAGAAGTGCACATACACAAGGTTTGATCCAAGTTAGCATTAGTGGGTTTAATCAAATTAAAAAATGGTAAAATTATAAGTTTCTTACAATCATGAATAACTGAAGTAACCAAATAAGGATCCAAGGACTAGGCTATTCTAATAAGAGCAGTCTTCAACCTTACCTGGATTACTGTGGCTACTTGTTGAGAAAATATGTCAAACAACTTTATATCAGCAGGAATCCCAGGACCATCTTCACGATGTGCAAACAAAGCCAACCTAAAATTTGCAAAATGATTTAAAATTATAAGCGCAAGCATTACATTTTTCTCAACGTCAGGACATTGCAAAATAATTTAAGGTTTATATGACCACTGAAGAACAGTCCCTGTAGTAATCTTGGAATCTCAAAAGCCAATTAGTTTATAGCATGTTCCTATTAATTGCAATGTAGTAAAAATCACAATATTTTGCGAAGAGAAAGTACAGACTTAACATAGAAGCAGAGAAAAAAGGTGCAGGAGCAGGCCATTTGGTCCATCGAGCCAGCACCGCCATTAAATATGATCATGGCTGATCATTCAAAATCAGTACCCCGGTCCTGCTTTTTCCCCATATCCCTTGATTCTGTTAGCCCGAAGAATTATATCTGACTCTCTCTTGAAAACATCCAGTGAATTGGCCTCCACTGCCTTCTGTAGCAGAGAATTCCAGATTCACAACTCTCTGGGTGAAAATGTTTTTCCTCGTCTCAGTCTTAAATGGCCTACGCCTTATTCTTAAACTGTGACCCCTGGTTCTGGACTCCCCCAAAATCAAGAACATTTTCCTGCATCTAGCCTGTCCAATCCCTTAAGAATTTTATGTTTCTATATAAGATCCCCTCTCATCCTAAATTCCAGTGAATATAAGCCCAGTCGATCCATTCTTTATAAGCACAAAACTCTTCCGCTCCTCAAGTGTGACATCTTTTACAGCCAGCCTCAAAGACAACCCAGATGACAAAGCAGCATTCTCTCAATATTGCATATTCTCTCCTAGACTTTATCTCTGACGTGGATCTTGCATGAAATATGATTCAGAAGATTTTAGCAGCAGCTAAACAGAGGTGCCAATTTCACAAATGAGTTCCGATGAAAGAAAAATAACCCGATAACCTAGTTTTAAGCTGAGTTTGATTGAGTAGTAAATATTGGCCTGAAATATACACTTTTTAACTTAATAAAATAGTAATTGAAAAAACTTTCTGGGTTCCAATTCACTTGGGCAACCTTACCTGTCAATTAATGCAATGATAATGTTTTTAACATTCACACTTTGGTGGAGCTCAGCACAAGAACGAAGGAATGGGTTCAGCGTCTGCAGGTGAAACTCATCAGGAAATACCTGCAAAAAAAAAAATCAAGTTTCTTAAACATAAGGGTTCACTTCACAAAATGCATGTGAAGACTCATTAGAAGTTATGTAAATAGTGAGGGTAGTATTGCTGAGAAATCATTGATCTCTGCTCAAAACACTAAAGGGGCTTAGATAGTTCAGAGGATGCTTAGCTTGTATACAAAAAAAAAACAATCACAGCTTAATCCGTGCAGGATCAGCATCTCATGTCCAAATGACTGGAACTCAGTGCCAGGCCACTTTTCAGATTAAATGGGGCCACTTATGGGAGATCCTGTTTCCACTGTTAGATGGGCAACAGTATTCTGTTCAGTCCTTGACTTTTATTTCAATTAACTCAAATTAAAATGGTAAACATAAATAGGTTATGTTCCTCTTCTGTTACCAGATTCTCTGTATCGTCTGATGCTTTTGATACATTATTACCTACAATATTTAATTAGCACTCTAGGTCTTTATTAAGCCATGTTTTGGTTATTTCACCTTCCTACTTCTGGTAGGAAATTTCTCATTTGGATTCTTTGTACATTGCTTTGGAGACAATCAATACATTTTAATAATTGTCCCTTTTAACAGATTTGCAAAAAGTTCTTTCCTGCTTCAGAATCAGAATAGCCTTCTATTGTCATCCAAAAACATGTTTTTGGAAGAAATTCCGTTACCCACAGTCCAACAATAAGAAGCAATAAAAATAAAGCAATAACACACAATCACAAAACCAACATAAAACAAAAACAAAAAAATCACAATGAGTCTCCTCCAGTCTCCTCCTCACTGTGATAGAAGGCCAGAATGTCTTTCTGTTCCCTGCCGTCTTCTCCCGCAGTCAGGCTGTTGAAATTGCCACGTCGGGGCGGTCGGGTCTCCCGACATTGAAGCCCCTGCCGGGCGAAGAAAATCTCGCGGCCTATTCCAGGCTGCGCCGGACGGTGAAAGGTCCGCAGCGGGCCGACCTAAGCCCCGTGATTTGCAGCGGGCGAAGACGCTGCCGGAACTCCCGAGGTCGGCCCCCACCCAGGGACCTGCAAGCTTCCGAAGTCCACGCGGCCGAAGCCTCCGAAGGCGAGTCGCAGCCGCACTCGCAGCGCCACCACAGCCTCCGAAGGCAGCCAGCTCCACAGATGTTAAGTCCGGTCCGCGGGCTCTGCAAACCAGAGCCCCAGGTGGTCCCAGCTGGAGGCCGCCAGCTCCAGGTGTTTGGCTGATGGTAGGCCGCAGCATGAACGGAGACAGCATCCAGAAAAAAGGTTGCGTCTCTATACGGAAAAGACAATTTTTATAGTTCCCCCCCCACACAGAGTACACAACCACAAAAAAACACTACATCACATCCAAACACTACAATTAAGTAAAAAAACAACAAAAAACACAAAAGACAAACGGACTGCAGGCGAGCCGCAGCTGCTGCACAGTGCCGCCACTTACTGTATTCGACCGTTTCTTTGCATTTGCTCCCAACCCCATTGACCAACACAAACGACATAATTAAACTGTTGCATTAAAAGAGCAAGTCATTATTCTGCCTCTAAATTACACCCTGCACAACCTGTTGTCTGCCACCATCTTGCAGCACATCTGCAAATCTGAGACACTAAACAGTTTCTTAAACTGCTTTTATTAAGTTGCAGCACATTTGAATAAAAATGCAAAATTAAACAAAACTCTACCTGAATAATACATTCCATGAGATACTCCTGAGCCAAACCATCCCTGCAGTTTACAACTTGTTCTAATATTCCTGTCAACACAATCTGGAAAAAAATAAATAACAATTAGTTAGTCAGTTCAAAGCATTTTCAACTCGACGATTGTAGATTTGAGCCAAGTATTTAAAATCATAACATAGCCTGACATTCCAGAGTCCAAAGGAAGCACAGTGTGACCAGAGGCAGATGGAAGTTTAAACAGAAACACAATCTACCTGATCTAATAAGTCAGATTTAGTATTGGTTTCAGTGCTGAAATAATATTCCTCTCACTCTTTATTACCCAAAAGACAAATATTTAATACATTTATTTGTAGAATCTCACAAATGGCAAAATAGCTACACCATTACTTATTGAGGTCACTGCACTCTAAAGTGATCCTTGCTACATAAGCACTGCAGAGTGCTTTAGGGATGTGATAAGCTACCAGATAATTATCTTCCAAAAACAAATTCCCACTGTTCCAGTAAATCATTTCCTTTTATAACCGAGGATTCTACATAGGATTCAAATCTCAAATGTTCATCTTTCAAATTCAAATGTATTCTATTTAGAATGCCTCAGTGCTTTCTGCATTTAAACAGCACACAGTATGAATGCTTATCTAGAGGCTGAAAGCAAATCCAGTATGGTTGCAGTAATACCCCCAAAAATCTTAAAACAGAGGAATATTCTCAAGCATTCGGCAACATTTAAAAGACACCAGGACAAGTACATGGATAAGAAACTAGATGAATATGGGCTAAACACCATCAAATGGGACATTAGATGGGGCATCTTGATCGGCATGGACAAGTTGGGCTGAAGGGCCTTCATCCATGTTGTACAACGCATAGATAATATTTCTGTCAGGCTTGACAGAAACATATTTTTTTCAGGTTTGGGCATTGCTGCATTTATTGCTCATCTTGAAATACATGAGACCATATGGTGACCCTCCTTGCTGCAGTCCATGTGGTGACAATACTTCCACAATGCTGTTGAGGGGGCAGATCCACAACTTGGATCCAGCAAACGATGAAGATATATATTAGCAATACATTTACACCTCAGGAGTGCATGTAACTTGAAAGGAAGTATGCTGTGCATGATATTGCCACAGTGCATGTAGCCCTCATCTTTCTTGGTGGTGGAGGTAATGAGTTTGGGAGGTGCTCTCCGAGCTATATGGACGATTAAATGTAGTGCATTTTATACACACATTGCAGCCACTGTGCATCAATGTTATTGGTAGAAAAACGTAGGTCAAGCAGCAACTGTGGAAAGATAAACAGTCAGTGTCTCAAGTTTGTGACCCTTCATCGGAAATGGGATAGAGTTGGTTCCCAGTACGACAAGATGTGTGGGAGGAATATGTAGAAATGGGAATGTCTGTGATATGCAAGTACTGCCAGTAAGCGAATTTAACTTGTCTTTGAGTTTGACCATCTGCAGTTTTTTGGAATTTAATTTACTATAAGATCCTCTCTCATTCTTCTAAATTCCAGTGAAACCACATAGGATTCTGCAAATTCAGATGGAAACTTCAATTCCAAGTAAAAACCCTATATAACAGCACTTAATTCTATATTATATTAATAAACTGTGCAATCTTGGTGAATTGGTCACCAGATATCGAGAAAATTAATTATATTTAGAATATAAGAGGTAGAACGTGTACCTGTTTGTACCGCTCCACATTGACGCCTTCCAGCTGACTAAGTCGGACTAGATTTGTACCAACAAGGATTCTTAGTTCCTGACGTTCTCGTTCACGTTTTTCGCGGTCTCTGCTATGACCCTGGTGCTGCATTCGCACCCAGAGTTTGTTCATTTCTGCAAAGTTCAGTAGCACAAAGTCCATAGAATCATTGATGTCTCCAGTTACAACTTCTCTGCAATTCAAAAGCACAAAGTTGAAAGCTCAGATGTAATTAAGACGACTATCTTTTGGATTATCCGTGAAATAAAATTCCAAAACATCAGAAAAAGTACATCTTATAACAATTCTATTACTTTGTAACAATTTGCAGTGATTATCAAAAAATCAGTTATTTTTCAGTAGTGTAAGAGGGAACTATTGCACATTTGTGTTTGGATTTTTGGATGTTTTTTTGATCAAGTTCTACATAATTGAGGAGGTCCAGCAATAATATTAGATCACACAGAATTGGAGGTAACTAATACAGATTGAATATTGGTTAATTGGAGAGAATAATGAATGAAAGTATCTTTCAGTGTGGCAGGCTGTGACTGGTGGTGTACAAGGGAAGGTGGGCAAGTCCCAATTTTTAACTAGCAATGCAAGTGATTTAGCTAAAAGATCATATTTCCAATTTTGCCTAACATATCTTCATCAACACCCCTGTACTTCAAAATAGTAACCAGGTTCATCAGCATATAATAAAATTGCTCATCATAAAAACGCTGGCACTCAACAAATAATTTTGTCTTGATCAATTTATTCCAACATTACAGTCTGCCCATAGTTAGCAAACATATCAGACTCCAGTTCCAGACAAACATCGTCCAGCCCTGCCACATCACTCCAATTTGTCAACTGATAAAAATCTGTTAGAGGATTCTCATATCTATCTTGGCCTCCATTATTTAGGATGCAACCTAGCAAGACCAAGTCACTTGCTAACCTAACGTGATAATAACATTGCTATTTTCATCCTTTCCAAGTTATCTATTTTTCTAGACACTGCACCACAGCCTCTCTACAACATATTTACGAATTTAAGTTAAGGAAAACAAAGATAATTTATACCATGCCACTGTTACACTTGAGGCTTGTGCTGCAGCATTCAAAATGGCAGTAAAATGAACGACAAGAAATGTTTTCAGAGATAGCTGCCCCTATGATAATTACTACCATGCATCTTAAATCCCCCTGATACAACTATTCAATCTAAAGACAGCAATGCTGCCTTGAGATTTCAGCTCAAATTACATCCTCAACTCTCAAGAGGAAGGCTTTTCGAATTAACGTCCTCCTGATACAAAGTGAAGGTCAGCCAAGGTTGACAACCAGTGAGTAATTAGTCAATATAGATGAGAAACGTCCTATCCCCAATTCTCACCAGCAACAGCAACAATTTCAGCTGTGTAATAAAAGCCAGGAAACCTGGGTATGGAAAGGGAAAACATGTCAGGATTCTACCTTTGTATAAGTAACCAGCTTTCAGTGCTAGAAACATGATGGGAGAATGAGCAAGATTGTTATTAGAACTTAAATAGCAGGAACAGGTCATCCAGAGCCAGCTTGGAAATATTACACTCAGCCAAATAGATTATGAACAGTTAGGCCCAAACTAGGTTCTGCAGGCCTCACTAGTCATGGTCTCTGTTAACTGACAAGAACCCATTTATTCACAATTTATGTTTTCCTTCTGTGATTCAACTCAGTCCCCACTAGTATATTATCCCCAGTTCCGTCTGAAGAAGGGTATCGACCCGAAACATCACTCATTCCTTCTCTCCTAGATGCTGCCTGACCTGCTGAGTTACTCCAGCATTTTCTGATCCCCAGTTCCATGTAATCTAATGTTTTGTTGAGTTGAGAGATACAGCCCAAGAAACAGGCCCTTCAGCCACCGAGTCCACACCGACCAGCAAATCCCCATCCATTAACACTATCCTACACTCAGGACAATTTTTATATGCTGTACGTTTTTGGAGTGTGGGTGGGCACTGAAGTTCTCAGATAAAACCCATGCAGGTCGCAGGGAGAATGTGCGAACTCCGTACAGACAGGCACCCGCAGCCTGGATCGAACCCGGGTCTCAGGAGCTGTAATTGGAAGGCCGCAACTCTACCGCTGCGCCACCATGCCGCACTAACCAACATTCTACGCAAGACTTTACTGAAAGCCTTATCAAAATACAAATATCAGATCCACCAATCCCATCTACTAAATACATATTCTCAGGACTTTGATAGATTAGTCGAACATAATTTCCTATTCCTAAATCTATGCTGACTTGGTAATCCCATTATTCTTTTCTAGGTGTCTTCATTGATAGATTTCTGCAGTTTTCCTATTACTAATGTCCAGCTAACTGTTAGCAATCCTCAATTTTCCCTCTCCCCTCTTTCTTAAAGAGCAAGGTCATTTTGTTACCCTCCAGTCCACAAGATCCAGAATCCATTCAATTTTGGATGATGGTCACCAGAAAATCCGCATCTCTGTGGCACTTTTCAAAACTCTTCAAACTAGATCAAGTCTTGAAATTTAGCAGTTCTCTTTTACTTTGAAGACAATTCAGAGGTGATGTTATTCCTATCAATTCAACACAATTTTTCCCTAACTCACCAAAATCATTTTTTTTTAAAAAAACTGCTGGATAAACGCACTGCTGAATGCAGCATCTGTGGAGGAAAAGGGATGATCAACATTATGGGCCAAAATCTTGTAGCAGGAGTGCAGAGGGAGAGAGCCACAAGTTTATTTTTGGTCCAGATTCCAGCAAGTGCAGTCTCTCGCCTCTCACCTGGCCCACACTCTGAGGACAACTGCACTCGAACCACAGTACATCTGTGGTGATCAGCATGCACTCACCATCCATGCTCACATCTGAATAAGGACAAAGGACTGAAGAGCAATCCATGAGTCCACTGCAAATAATACAACATATTTTAGGAAAAACAACCTAGTATATATTATCGATGCATTGTGGTTGCTTCAATTCCCTTGCAAATACAAGACAAAGAGCACTTCACAGTTTTGTAATGAATCACTGGTTTAAACACAAGTATACTTACTCTGTCTCTTCCCCTTCATCAGGCAAAATATTTCTGGTACACTGAAGCAAGTAGTTCCTTAAGAAGAGCCCTCGTAATGGATGTTGTACGCCACGGCACATTTCTACCAGATCCTTAAGAATATCCTTCCTGGACTGTGAAAATGACTTGATGTAGACAACTCCAACAGTGATGAGCAAGTAGCTGAACATGTTACAAAACAAAAACACACATACTCAGCATGGCTGAAAATCTAATTTGATGTGGTACTTCGAAAATTATTTCCACGTATTGTTGCAAAGTTTCATTACCTTAAGAGCTCCTTTAAGAAAAGATTAACTGATTTAGTTTAGTGCTTCAAATAAATATCAAAATGGAGCAGTACATCTAACTTACAGGTGCTATAATAAACTTGTAGAAAATTTCATTCCACATTACCGGGTAGTAATTTAGCAGCAGGAAGAGCAATTAATAATATTTTAGAGAAAGTAAGGGCACTTCAGTTAAGTACAGATTTGTATTTAAATTCATAAGCCAGTCAGATACTGAACCATGGTCAATGGTTAAAAACAGATGCATAAACACAACAGGATCACAGACTGGCACACATAATGAGCGTGGAAAGAGGCAATTCAATTGTCATTAACCTACAAAGTAGAATATACTTACAGCCTTGGAATAATATTGCCAGCATACTGAACGAGTTCATATAGGTCAGCCACCTTCCTCCCTTTGGCAAATTCATCAGTCAGGTAAACTTCCAAATAATGCAATTCATCTGAAATTGCCATGTCTAGTCTTGAATTAAGGGTCATTGTACATTCAAAACTTTCCAGAAAAAGCATAGGAAAACTGAACATTTTTTATCTACTGTATTTAACTTCATAAGCCAGTCAGATACTGAACCATGGTCAATGGTTAAAAACAGATGTATAAACACAACTCAAAGATAGGAGTTTCGCCATCAACATAGGCAGTTATTCCTCTGCTCCAGCTAGCCTCTCCTGCGGAGTTCCACAAGGTTCCATCCTAGGCCCCATTCTTTTCTCTCTATACATGCTCCCCTTGGCCAAATCATTCAAAGGCACGGCATTTCTTTCCACTGCTATGCCGATGACACTCAGCTTTATCTCCCCCTGAAACCCAACAACCAGTCAAATTTAAACAGCCTCTTACACTGCCTTGAGGACATAAAATGTTGGATGGCACAGAACTTCCTCCAATTAAATGAGAGCAAGTCTGAGGTCATCCTATTCGCCCCCCCCCCCCCCCCCCCCCCCCCCCGACCCCGACTCCATCAAATCGATAACAGGCAGTCTTGGAAGTCTATCCTGCCTAGTCAAACCGCATGTCAAAAACCTCGGCATGATATTTGACTCTGCATTAAAATTTGATAAGCAAGTCAACGCTGTGGTAAAAGCCAGTTTCTTCCAACTTCGAACCATAGCTAAAATCAAACCTTTCCTCCAATTCGACGACACTGAAAAAATCATTCACGCTTTCATTTCCTCCCGCCTAGACTACTGCAACTCCCTATACACTGGGATCAGCCAATCTTCCCTGTCCCGCCTGCAACTGGTCCAAAACGCCGCAGCGAGACTCCTGACGGGTACCCGTAAAAGGGACCACATCACCCCGATTCTGGCCTCTCTCCACTGGCTCCCTGTACGGTACAGAATCAACTTCAAGCTCCTCCTATTCACGTATAAAGCCCTAAATGGACATTCCCCCCCCTACATCAAAAATCTTCTAACCCCCCTCTCTAACTCCAGGTCCCTCAGGTCGGCCGACTTGGGGCTACTCACTATCCCGCAGTCTAGGCTTAAGCTCAGGGGTAACCGCGCTTTTGCGGTTGCAGCTCCTAGACTGTGGAACAGCATCTCTCTCCCCATCAGAACTGCCCCCTCCATCGATTCCTTTAAGTCCAGGCTCAAAACCTATTTCTACTCCCTAGCGTTCGAGGCTCATTGAGGAGGCGCTGTGAACTGTTTGCGTGCTACTGTATGTTTCATTTTTTTTCCTTAGTACCTAATCAGATGTACAGCACTTTGGTCAACGTGGGTTGTTTTTAAATGTGCTATACAAATAAAATTGACTTGACTTGACTCAGCTTTACCTCCCCCTGAAACCCAACAACCAGTCAAATTTAAACAGCCTCTTACACTGCCTTGAGGACATAAAATGTTGGATGGCACAGAACTTCCTCCAATTAAACGAGAGCAAGTCTGAGGTCATCCTATTCGGCCCCCCCGACTCCATCAAATCGATAACAGGCTGTCTTGGAAGCCTATCCTGCCTAGTCAAACCGCATGTCAAAAACCTCGGCGTGATATTTGACTCTGCATTAAAGTTTGACAAGCAAGTCAACGCTGTGGTAAAAGCCAGCTTCTTCCAACTTCGTACCATAGCTAAAATCAAACCTTTCCTCCAATTCGACGACACTGAAAAAATCATTCACGCTTTCATTTCCTCCCGCCTAGACTACTGCAACTCTCTATACACTGGGATCAGCCAATCATCCCTGTCCCGCCTGCAACTGGTCCAAAACGCCGCAGCGAGACTCCTGACAGGTACCCGTAAAAGGGACCACATCACGCCGATTCTGGCCTCTCTCCACTGGCACCCTGTACGGCACAGAATCAACTTCAAGCTACTCCTATTCACATATAAAGCCCTAAATAAACATTCCCCCCCCACATCAAAAATCTTCTAACCCACCTCTCTAACTCCAGGTCCCTCAGGTCGGCCGACTTGGGGCTACTCACTATCCCGCGGTCTAGGCTTAAGCTCAGGGGTGACCGCGCTTTTGCGGTTGCAGCTCCTAGACTGTGGAACAGCATCCCTCTCCCCATCAGAACTGCCCCCTCCATCGACTCCTTTAAGTCCAAGCTCAAAACCTATTTCTACTCCCTAGCGTTTGAGGCCCATTGAGGAGGCGCTGTGAACTGTTTTGTATGTGCTGTTATGTTTGTGTGCTACTGTATGTTTCATTTTTTTCCTTAGTACCTAATCAGATGTACAGCACTTTGGTCAATGTGGGTTGTTTTTAAATGTGCTATACAAATAAAATTGACTTGACTTGACTTGACAACAGGATCACAGACTGGCACACATAATGACTGTGGAAAGAGACAATTCAATTGTCATTAACCCACAAAGTAGAATATATTTACAGCCTTGGAATAATATTGCCAGCATACTGAACTAGTTCATATAGGTCTTGGTTACACTTCTTCTCACCCTGCCTCCTGCATAAAGTCTATCCCCTACTCCCAATTCCTCCGTCAACACCGCATCTGCGCCCAGGATGAGGTGTTTCAAACTAGGGCATCAGAGATGTCCTCATTCTTTAGGAAATGGGGCTTCCCCTCTCCCATTATAGATGAGGCTCTCACTCGGGCCGCCTCTATATCCCACAGCTCCGCTCTTGCTCCCCCTCTCCCCATACGTAACAAGGATAGAGTCCCCCTCGTTCTCACCTTCCACCCCATCAGCCAGCATAAACAACAAATTATCCTCCAACATTTCTGTCACCTCCAATGGGACCCCACTACTGGCCATATCTTCCCATCTCCTCCCCATTCTGCTTTCCGCAGAGACCGTTGCCTCCGTAACTCCCTGGTCCATTCGTCCCTTCCCACCCAAACCACCCCCTCCCCAGGCATTTTCCCCAGCAACCACAGGAGATGCAACACCTGTCCCTTTACCTCCCCCCTCAACTCCATCCAAGGACCCAAACAGTCATTCCAGGTGAGGCAGAGGTTCACCTGCACCTCCTCCAACCTCATCTATTGTATCCGCTGTTCCAGATGTCAACTTCTCTACAATGGCGAGACCAAATGCAAGCTCGGCGAACGTTTCGCTCAACACCTTCGCTCAGTCCGCCTTAACCAACCTGATCTCCCGGTGGCTCAGTATCTCAACTCCTCCTCCCACTCCCAGTCTGACCTTTCTGCATTGGCCTCCTCCAGTGTCATAGTGAGGCCCAACACAAATTGGAGGAACCTCATAATTCGCATGGGCAGCTTACACCCATGAACAATGACTTCTCTAACTTTAGATAGCACCTCTGTCCCTCTCTTCCCCTCCCTCTTTCCAGTTCTCCCAGTCTTCCTGTCTCCAACTACATCCTTTCTTTGTCCCGCCCCCTCCTCCGAGATCAGTCTGAAGAAGGGTCTCAACCCGAAACGTCACTCATTCCTTCTCTCCTGAGATGCTGCCTGACCCGCTGAGTTACTCCAGCTTTTTGTGATGCCTTTGATTTTTTAACTACCTTAAATCTTAAGACAATCATTGAATGTACTGACCACTGAAAACTGCAGAATGAAGCTGATACAATACATAATATCTCGGAATGTAACATTGTTTTCTTGGAAGAATGTGATTATATGTAGGCCGTGGTAGGCGAAGGGGATGGAAGAATCAATATGGAGGATTGTAAAATAATTTCTTTCTCATGCATTTGGGAATTTTATACGAGTACGAGTTCATTTCGTGAAAGTCACAAAGAGTCAGATAAAGTAAAAATAAATACTTTGCTTTCACGGAACACATTTCTTGATCACCGGCAATTCTAAAGGGCTTTTACAGCTAATAAATGTACAGGTGCTCCTCAACTTACGATGGTTCGACTTACAATATTTCGACTTTGCGATGGTGCAAACGGCAGCGAGCCGCAGCTCGCTTCCGGTCACGCGATCACGTGTATTCAATGCATTTTCGACTTACGATATTTTCGGTTTCCAATGGGTTTCTCGGAACGCAACCCCATCATAAGTTGAGGAGCACCTGTGTGTTTTAAATGCAGGTAAGGTTGCATAAGGGGTAATATTTAGTTTAGAGATATAGCGCGGAAACAGGCCCTTCGGCCCACTGAGTCTGCACCGACCAGCAATCCCCGCACATTAACACTATCCTACGCACACGAGGAACAGTTTTACATTCATACCAAGCCAATTAACCTACAAACCTATAAGTCTTTGGAGGGTGGGAGGAAACCGAAGATCTCGGAGAAAACCCACAAAGTCAGAGGGAGAACGTACAAACTCCATAAAGACTGCACCCGCAGTCGGGATCGAAACGGGTCTCTGGCGCTGCAAGACAGCAACTACCACTGCACAACCGTGCCTCCCTGTGGTAAAGCTTTGCTCATTATTTTATCGACCGGTCTAATAAATAAACCATCGCGTTTCTCTATCCTCCCCCAACCACTTTCCTCACAATGTAAAGATAAATCCAGGACTTAAGGATACAGAGTTCATAATAACTCTTTGGTGACAACATGGAGGTTCGCAGTTCACCGAGCATATTTGAAGCATGTTTTAATGCATCCATCAACTTATTCTTGTCCTGAATTAGGAGAAACAATTGACTGTTAGAGATTTTACTTAATAAACTGGAAGCTTTTAATGCAAATCATTTTTATACCTTAATGCAAAATAAACTGGCAATATCCTAGCCATAGCCATAATAAACACAGCACACTCAGCATGAAGTTATTAATAAAATTGCTTTGGCTATGCAAACTTAAAACTGCGCAATAACCAATAACGTTTGGACACAAACATAAACCCAACCAATACCACTATTGACAAAAATTCAGAAGTGCGTTTTCCAATTAGAAGCAGTCCTAATTTTACCATTATCCACTAAACAATATCTCTGGAAATCCCCACAACAATCAAGGTTTATTCTGTGCTCTATTTATATGTAAAATGCTCCACTATTATATCTTATATCAATAATATATCAACCTTTCCCCCAGTTAGTCACATTCGTTCGAAACTATGCTCTCTTTGATTTAAGCAAAATGGTTCATTGTTGAACTGAATGATTTGGTTTGGCACGTCTGGTAAATCCTTGAATGATTAGCCATTGTTTATTCAGAATATTGCACCTCTCCACCCCCATCTCCAAATTCAACTTTGGATAATACAGGCAATTCCCAATGGTCATTATTGTCCATCCAACCCAAACTGCTAACTCAGCAAAAACATGATTTGTAGTCCATCTCAATGGATAAAACCAGAGCCATTCGTAAATCCATATAATGAGGGCACACTGACTGGTTGCATCATGGCCTGGTTCAGTAACTTGAACGCCCAAGGAAGGAAGTTACAGAAAGTAGTGTACAATGCCCTGACCATCTCAGGTATTGGCCTCCTCACCAAAGAGGAAGTGTTGCCTCAAGAAAGCACCTAATGTCAAAGACCCACACCACCCTGGCCACACACATCTTGCTGGTACCATCGGGAAGCCTGTGAATTGTTGGCGACTGGTTCAAGAGCTCCTTCTTCCCTGCAACATTCAGGGTCTTGAACTTCAGCTTTGAATTACCATGGACTATGTACAACGTTTGACTATGTACTTTGATCTACATCATTAGAGACTTGTTTACTTAGTAAAAGTGCTCATTTATTTGTTATGTTGTGTTTAAAGTGCCTGTAAAGCTACATCAAGTAAAAATGTCACTCTTTCAGTCCTGTCACATGTGGCAATTAAACATTTTTGATTCTTGACATTTTACTTCTTTCCTGCAACTGTATTCGATAATGTGCCAGAAAATCCGTAACTTACCAAGCATCGTTTCATTTGGAAAGACTGGACCTTAACAGTCTGAACAGCTTCATCAAGCAACTTTTCCTGCTCATCCTGAGGAGACTGCTGAGTTGTAGGCTGCCAGATAATAGAATGAACATTACTGACATGGAGAGTAAACCCCGACATGAATTGATGAGCCATACAGTCAATCTGTACTGTATTGCTATTAAAAAAATACAATCAACAAGTTCTGCTTCACAAAGACACACAAAAATGTTGATGGTTTAAAACAACTTTGCATAAAAAAATTACGACAAATTAACACTTTCACCAGTTATGTTACCTTTACACACTTATCCCCTCCTGTAAAAATTCTCAGATTTTCCTGATTACAACCCATTTTCCAAACTCAATGCTCACATTCTATTAACCCAAACCAATCTACTTCAGATGTGTGGGGCTGACTTTGCAGACAAATACCAGGAATCCAGGGTCAAGGTTTTGGATGAATGTAGCGACTCAGCAGATAAATGAGATCACATGGAATAACAGATCTAGTCCCAGTTACTGGAAACTTACCATAATCAAGTACCAGCCCTAACTTTGACATTAAGATTCTGCTGCAAAGTCCTTAACCCAAAACCATCTGAGGATGCCCAACTTGCTGCATATTTTACTTTTATTTTAGATTTTCAGCATTAGTTCTTGTGACTTTGTGTAGCTTAAGGTTTTCGTTGTTTTCAAAAAACCCTTTCATTCGGAAGCATTTAATTATGCATTTCATTTTCAAGCTTTTGAAAAATTACCAAAACACAAAATTAAAAACATTAAAGTATATAAATGAAGTTCTCATTTTAACCAATTCGAAAAAAGCTACGACAGGTGGAGTGATAAAGTGAGAGATCATCCATTTTGGTGGCAAGAATGAAGAGCAGAACATTATTTTGAAATTCTGAGATTTGGTCAAACATAGTTTAAGCATGAGAGATAAAACAAGTGTGATATTGCCAGTTGTTGTAGGGAAAGAGTACAAACGTAATGGAAGTATTACCACAACTGTATAGACCTGATATCACACCAGGCACATGATCTGCACAAGGGTTTGGTTAACTTAAAATAAGTATTTACATTCAAGACAATGTGATCAAGGCATAAAGTAAATGCCTGAGGGGGAAAGATTAACCCAGTCTTTTGCTTGCATGAGTTTTAAAGTATGAAAGGTGATTTTATTGAAACAATTTGAGGAAGTTTGATGTTGTACAGGCTAAGAGAGCATTTCCTCTGGGGAATTGAGGATGTTGTATAGGTTTCTTTCCCATCCTCAAAAACCCCACTTCACAGCATTATCTAGGAATACAAGACGGGTAAGAAGATAACTGCAGATGCTGGTACAAATCGAAGGTATTTCTTCACAAAATGCTGGAGTAACTCAGCAGGTCAGGCAGCATCTCAGGAGAGAAGGAATGGGTGACGTTTCGGGTCGAGACCCTTCTTCAGACTGAAGGGTCTCGACCCGAAACATCACCCATTCCTTCTCTCCTGAGATGCTGCCTGACCTGCTGAGTTACTCCAGCATTTTGTGTAAGAATACAAGACTGTTGACAACTAACCTGTTCCTCCCAAACATACAGATCTTTACCACATGAAACAAAGTAGGCACAGATATTCCAGTTGGGATGCATCAGCATCAATGACTGCAGTAGCTTGGGGGCATCTATCAATTGGAAGCAATCTTCACACCGAATTCCCTCCATCATAACATGTAGTTTTATTGATGTGCTAATTGAATTAGTGTCAGAACAGATCTAGCAGTTAGAAATCGCAGAAAAGCAGATCTAGCAGTTAAATCACTGGCCATTCCAAAGATGCGATGGTTATTAAGTGAATTAGGCAATGTAAGGTGCCTGACTGTACTAAGTAGGTGAGTGGCAGAAACTGGGGGAGGCCAACGGAGACTGCGAAGAATAAAATAGGAACAGTCTAAGTGGCTATTCAATGGTAGGTACAAACTTGGGTGGCCAAAAGGCCCATTTCTGTTCCATATGAAGCGCTGGGGACTTACAAAAACAAGGTTTCCATTCATAATAAAGCACTCTACCATCAAACCAGAAAAAAAAATTGCTCAATGAGTAGACACTTTCTTCAAGCTACCACCAGGCTTTTTGTAAAACAATATGAATAAAAGACCCAAAATATATGAAATTGTCAAAACTCAGGTCAGGTAACACTTGTCGAGAGAAACAGCAATTGTCATCTCTGGTCAATAGCCTTTTATGAATCCTAACACAAGGAGTCCGAAAGTAAAGATTACAAAATGCAGTTTAACAATGTAAAGAATGCTTCAGACAGCACTAAATAATCTGCAATGAATGGATTACATTTTTTTTTTAAACTGCAGCCCTGCCTCAGCTAATTGTAAATTTAAGGATGAAAAATTGACACAAGTTAATTAGTGGAACTCTGTAGACAAGCACAAAATACAGACTAAGAGTTCGCACAACATTTAAGCAAAAGTATTGAGTGAATGAAACATCTCATCCTCCTTCCAAGTTCTCATTACTACAAAACAACTTGCCAAAATAATTAATTCAGTTGTGATTTTAAGAAATGACTAAATATACTTGGAACTATTGCAAGTTACATGGCTACTGTAAATTGCTCAAACAAAGCCAAAAAGTGGAAGCGATCAAGTAGCTGCACAGCTATAGGGGAATAAGACAAAGGAACTGGACTGATGGGATGCTTCATTTAAAGCTGGCATGGATTTAATGGGCCAAATGATCTGATGAATAGATTTTGCCAAGATCATAAGAGACCAGATTTCATTCAGAATGAAGGATTCAAAAATGGAGGAAAGAATTCTACCCTTGAAATCAAGACCCCATTTGACAGTCAGGTTTCCAGGGTTCCTTGACACCAATGCAATTCAAGGGAAAACATAACATGTAGGCAGGAACTGCAGATGCTGGTTTAAACCGAAGATAGACACAAAAAGAGTAACTCAGCCGGACAGGCAGCATCTCTGGAGCGAAGGAATGGGTGACATTTCGGGTCAAGACCCTGCTTCAGACTAGTCAGGGGAATGGAAAATGAGAGAAATAGATAGTAATGTAGTGATATAGAATAAATGAATGAAAGATATGCAAAAAAAGTAACGATAATAAAGGAAACAGGCCATGTATAGAGAAATCAATATTCATACCACTGGTGAGACCAAACATAGACTGGGCGATCGTATTTCTGAACACCTTCGCTCAGTTCACCTGGACCTACCTGATCTCCCAGTTGCCAAACACTTTAATCCCCCTTCCCATACTGACCTTTCTGTCCTAGGCCCCCTCCATTGTCAGAGTGATGCTAAACACAAATTGGAGGAACAGCATCTTATATTTCGCTTGGGCAGCTTACAGCCCAGTGGTATGATATTGATTTCTCTAACTTCAAGTAACCCTTGCATTCCCCCTCTCCATGCTTCCCCCACCCGTCACACCAGGTTCTCGTTCAAACATAGCAAACAGCTGACAATGGCCTCTTTCTTTTCTCATTGTTACTTTTTGCATATCTTTCATAAATTTGTTCTATATCTCTCACTGTCCATATTTCTCATTTCCATTTCCCCTGACTAGCCTGAAGAAGGGTCCTGACCCAAAACGTCATCCATTCCTTCTCTCCAGAGATGCTGCCTGTCCCACGGAGTTACTCCAGCATTTTGTGTCTATCAAAGGAAAACATATCTGGTTGGCTTCACACCTGCAGAAAGGAAAAGGCATTTCCTCAGTCTTAGCCCACAGCTTAATTGCAAGAGTTATTTTGGCAGCGCCTCATCTCTCAGCCGCTTCACTGACCTTTGCACCAGAAAGTATAAAAAGCATCCGTTCAGTAAAGATTCTGAAGTGTTGAGTTCCAAGCACAGCTCCACATATAATTAAGCAATCCATGCTCTCATGTATCATGGTTTGACATCCAGATAATGGTTGATAAATGACAAACATCATCACCGCATAATTACCAGTTCAAACAAGAGATTATGACTAGCCTTGACACCTCAGCAACAGCACACCCATCAAATGACATCATGGAATAGCAAGAAGCCAAAGAAATCCAGTGCAGGGAATCTAAAATAAAACAAACTGCTGGAAATATGCAGCAGGATAAACCAGTAACATGGATAGGTGACCTATTAGCAGAGGTGACTAGTTCTGATGAAAACTGAGAAAGGAAGTCAGCTGAAATTTGAGGGGAAAAAGCTGCAAAAACACAGATGAAGCGAGGCTTCTCAAGTTTACATTGGGCTTCAATACAAAAGCAAGTACACAGACATATGACTGAGAATGATGGAGCTAGAGAGCAAATGGTGGTAATGAGTATTTCCACCACTTTCTATTCTCATTTGATATTTCTGGTATTTGCAGTATTTTGCTTCTGCAAACTTCAGTAAATTATATCCCATTCTACATTTCCATTACCTGCACCATTTAACTTGTCAAACATCCAGTTTTGGATGAGTTACCATTTTCTCTTGCTGACAACTGAAAAGGCTCAGATCAATACCCAAAACCATTCTACAAGCTTAGTTATTCCATTTCACCCCAAAGCAGACACACCCTGAATTACGATGACAACATCATGTTCATAAGCGATAGGAGCAGAATTAGGCCTTTCGGCCCATCAAGTCTACTGACCACTCAATCATGGCTGACATCCATATTAAACAAGAATCTATCTATCTCGGCCTGAAAAATATCCATTGATCTGGCCACCACAGCCTTCTGTGGCAATGAATTCTACAGATTCATTACTCTCTGAATGTAGAAATCCCTCCCCATCTCCTTTCGTAAAGGAACGTCCTTTTATTCGCTGGTCCTAGAATCACCCACTAGTGGAAACATCCTCTCCACATCCACTCTATCCAGGCCTTTAAGTTTGCCGATGATACCACTTGGTGACTGGATCTACAACAATGATGCAATGAAGTGCGGGAAAGAGATCACAAGAGCTTAGTGTCTCATGGGGTCAAAACAATAACCAAGCTCTTAATGTCAGCAAGATAAAAAGAGTTGCTTGTGAGGAAGTGAGGGGGTGAACACAACCCTGTCCTCATCAACAGTGCTGTTGCAGAGGTGGTCAACAGGTTCAAATTCGTAGGCACTCGTATCACCAACAATCTAACCTGGCCCCTTCATGGTTACCACCCTAGGTGTCTGAGAAGACTCAGCATGTCCAAGAGGATTCTGTCGAACAGATGCAGTACAGTAAGTATGATGATGGGATGCATTTCAGTCAGGTATGACAACTGCTCTTGACAATCGAATCCTGCAGAGTGGTGAACCTAGTCCATTGTTGGCTTGATTGTGCCTTCCATCCAGTTTATATGAATAGGTGACATTTTGGATCAGGGCTCTTCAGTCTGAAGCAGACTCCCAACCTGAAAGGTAACTAACCTATGTCAAAGTTCTTCAGAGATGCTGCCTGACCTGCCAAGTTACTCTAACTGTGTTTTTTTGTATAAACCAGCACCTCTAGGTGCTTGTATCGCTCAATAATATCCTATTTCTCTTTTTTTCAAAAGTTTGCGTATATTTAGAGTTCAAAATATTAGGTTTTAAAACCATTTGCTATCATTTTGTAGTGTCACATTTTTATTAATCCAATTAAGTAAAAATCATCATTTGATTGATGTTGAACCATCATGTTGAACCATCATTGCTGAAATCAGTATAATTTTGCTTATTTAGAACATTTGCAAAATCTACAATTTTACATCAAGTACAACAAAATTGCATAAAAGCATACAGCACTTTCTAAATAATTGAGGATTCATGATTGAAAGGACATCTGAAGTAAATAAATCCAGCAGAATATGCCTGTATGAACAGTTTACATACCAGCTCTATTCACAGACATCTATAATTCAACATAAAACAAATAACTGCCTACTGCCAAACTTGTATTTATTGACTAGGAACAAGCAGCACTCAGCATTACTGATGTTAATTCTTAGGTTCATGGGAAAGGAACCTGCAAAGAATACATATTATTTTGCCCTTGTCTAAAAGTATGTACTTTCCCCCTCCCCCCCACTCGTAACAAGGACAGAATCCCCCTCGTTCTCACCTTCCACCCCACCAGCCAGCGTATCCAACAAATCATCCGCCAACATTTCCGTCACCTACAACGGGACCCAACCACTGGCCCTATCTTCCCATCCCCTCCCCTTTCTGCGTTCCGCAGAGACCGTTCCCTCCGTAACTCCCTGGTCCACTCGTCCCTTCCTACCCAAACCACCCCATCCCCGGGCACTTTCCCCTGCAACCGCACGAGATGCAACACCTGTCCCTTTACCTCCCACCTCAACTCCATCCAAGGACCCAAACAGTCTTTCTAGGTGAGACAGAGGTTCACCTGCACCTCCTCCAACCTCATCTATTGCATCCGCTCCTCCAGATGTCAACTTATTTACATCGGCGAAACCAAACATAGGCTCAGCGATCGCTTTGCTCAACACCTGCGCTCGGTCCGCGTTGGCCAATCTGATCTCCCAGTTGCCGAGCACTTCAACTCCTCCTACCATTCCCAGTCTGACCTTTCAGTCATGGGCCTCCTCCAGTGCCATAGTGAGGCCCACTGGAAATTGGAGGAACAGCACCTCATATTTCACCTGGGCAGCTTGCAGCCCAGTGGTATGAACATCGACTTCTCCAACTTTAGATAGTTCCTCTATCCCTCTCTTCCCCTTCCCAGATCTCCCTCTATCTTCCTGTCTCTACCTATATCCTTCCTTTGTCCCTGACATCAGTCTGAAGAAGGGTCTCGACCCGAAACATCGCCCATAGCTTCTCTCCTGAGATGCTGCCTGACCTGCTGAGTTACTCCAGCATTTTGTGAATAAATACCTTCGATTTGTACCAGCATCTGCAGTTATTTTCTTATACTTTCAAGCTAGAATGACTAAAGCTAGACGAGTTCCATAAGAGTCAGCAAGAAGCTAAAAATATATGGCGGCAGGTTGGGTGTTCCAACCTTTGTATATCTTAATGATCTTAAATGTCACAAAAATGATGACATGGATAATAAACATATGCATAATAAACCTCACACACATTGAGTGGACAGTGCTGGGGGCTGGTCGTATTACAAACCAATCTGCTATACATTTTGTTGAAAAAGATGCTACTTTGAAGCAAAAAAAAGTTAGACATTAGCTAACTGGGAATTGGGAATACTTCTAAGATTCCTTCCTGCATGCAGATTTACCATTCAAACTCTTGACATTTGCATTTGGAATGGGTGTAACATCTGCAAGCGTGTATTTGATGCAATTGCAGGTCTCCAGAAGTACGAGAGTGCAGCAAAGAAAAAAAGAGAACCAGAAATCACTTGTTTCAAACCATCTGCTTAAAAGTAGAGAAATAACTGGTTCCCACACAACGTACGTAGTACATTCAAAAGCATGAAAATCCCATAGAAAAGTAGAAACAAGTAAACTGCAGTTACTGGTTTACACAAAAGGACACAACGTGCTTTAACTCAGCGGGTCAGGCAGCATCTCTAGAGAACATAGATTGGTGATGTTTCAGATCAGAAACCCTCTTCAGTCTGAAGAAAGGTCCAACCCAAAACGTCACTATCCATATTCTCCAGAGATGTTGCCTGATCCACCGAATTACGACAACACTCTGTTTTTCGAGAAACACTAGCGTTGTCATCTGAAAACCTTGGAAACAACTGTGTTTTCAACATCTCCAAACTACAAATGTTTGCAAGTCCTAATTCAATATATGTCATCTGGGAAAGGAAAAATATAGGAACAATTATAAAATTGCCCTACATATAGGAATGTTTAATACATCAAATATTCTTCAAACTTTCATCTCAAATTGGGTCTAATTCAATGTTATTTCACTTATGTCTATGAAAAGATAATTATAAGGATTCCATTCATTATTTGAGAATGGATACATTGCAAATTCTATATAGTGAAGAGTCAAATTGAATATTCCAAGCCAACATGTACATACAAGGAATTGGTTTAGAAACATAGAAACATAGGTGCAGGAGTAGGCCATTTAGCCCTTCGAGCCAGCATCGCCATTCAATACGATCATGGCTGATCATCCAAAATCAGTACCCCGTTCCTGCTTTTTCCCAATACCCTTGATTCCTTCAGACCTTAGAGCTAAATCTAACTCTCTTTTGTCTATTAGCAAATTTGCAGATGACACAAAGCTGGGTGGCAGTGTGAACTGTGAGGAGGATGCTATGATGATGCAGGGTGACTTGGACAGGTTGTGTGAGTGGGCAGATGCATGGCAGATGCAGTTTAATGTGGATAAATGTGAGGTTATCCACTTTGGTGGAAAGAACAGGAAGGCAGATTATTATTGAACGGTGTCGTTAGGAAATGGAGAAGTACA
Organism: Rhinoraja longicauda; assembly: GCF_053455715.1. Classification (NCBI taxonomy): domain Eukaryota; kingdom Metazoa; phylum Chordata; class Chondrichthyes; order Rajiformes; family Arhynchobatidae; genus Rhinoraja; species Rhinoraja longicauda. The sequence goes on along the minus strand of NC_135958.1, from coordinate 10,030,386 downwards.
GAGATCTGGGTGTCCTTGTTCATCAGTCACTTTAAGTTAGCATGCAGGTACAGCAGGCAGTGAAGAAAGCTAATGGCATGTTGGCCTTTATGACAAGAGGAGTTGAGTATAGGAGCAAAGAGGTCCTTCTGCAGTTGTACAGAGCCCTAGTGAGACTGCATCTGGAGTACTGTGAGCAGTTTTGGTCTCCAACTTTGAGGAAGGATATTCTTTGAGGGCGTGCAGCGTAGGTTCACTAGGTTAATTCCCGGAATGGCGGGACTGTCGTATGTTGAAAGACTGGAGCGACTAGGCTTGTATATGCTGGAATTTAGAAGGATGAGAGGGGATCTTATTGAAACATATAAGATTATTAAGGGTTTGGACACATTAGAGGCAGGAAACATGTTCCCAATGTTGGGGAAGTCCAGAACCAGGGGCCACAGTTTAAGAATAAGGGGTAGGTCATTTAGAACAGAGATGAGGAAAACCTTTTTCAGTCAGAGTTGTAAATCTGTGAAATTCTCTGCCTCAGAAGGCAGTGGAGGCCAATTCTCTGGATGCTTTCAAGAGAGAGCTAGATAGAGCTCTTAAAGATAGCGTAGTCAGTGGGTATGGGGAAAAGGCAGGAACGGGGTACTGATTGTGAATGATCAGCCATGATCACATTGAATGGCGGTGCTGGCTCGAAAGGCCGAATGGCCTACTCCTGCACCTATTGTCTATTGAAAACATCCAGTGAATTGGCCTTCAGTGGCAGAAAATTCAACAGATTCACTACTCTCTGGGTGAAGAAGATTTTCCGCATCTCAGTCCTAAATGGCCTACCCCTTATTCTTAAACTGTGACCCCTGGTTCTGGACTCCCCGAAATCAGGAACATTTTTACTGCATCTGGCCTGTCCAATCCTTTAAGAATTTTATATGTTTCTATAAGATCCCCTCTCCCCCTCCTCCTAAATTCCAGTGAATACAAGTCCAGTCGACCCATTATTTTATCATATGTCAGTCCCGCCATCCCAGGAATTAACCTGGTGAACCTACGCTGGACTCCCTCAATAGCAATAATGTCCTTCCTCAAATTAGGAGACCAAAATTGCACACAATACTCCAGGTACAGTCTCACCAGGGCCCAGTACAACTGCAGTAGGACCTCCTTGCTCCTAAACTCAAATCCTCTCGCAATGAAGGCCAAAGTGCCATTAGCTTTCTTCACTGCGTTTCATCTACATTCTACACACAATAGCAAAAGTGTTATCGGTGGATAATTACTCACACATTGGTGAGTGATTATCCCACAATAATTCAACTTGACATGGTTCAGATCATTTACTAGACAGGGAGAACAAAAGCTTCAAACGTGACATACTTCTGTTTGTGAAATAATAACACTTCAAAACACTCAAGATGACCCAGACATTTGTTTACTTTAGTTGCACCTATGACGAATGCCAATATTTGGTATTCAATTGCACCAAGATGTAATTAATGCTCACTTTGAGACAGACTGAAGTTTCTGTATGAGCCTGTACCAAATTACAGAATGATGTGTCTCAAAGAAGGGGACATTTAAGATGAGGGGAGAAAAAACGACTTGCAGGTCAAGCCTGAACTAAATGTCCAATTGATGACAGATAAGGAGCAGGTTACCTTTAGAGGCCAAATAATGAAAGATTAATCCAGGAGTCCTCTTAGTTCAGAAAATACAATAAATTTAACAAAAGCTCCAGCCCTTCCTCTTTTATCACCGTCGTTTGGGGCATTTAATCAGCTGCCATTTGGCTTCCTCGTTTCTACACCCACTCACTCACTCACTACCCCCAGCTGCTGTCAACAGTGAGCCCTGAAGGTGCAGGCCGAGGCCAGGCCCAGCAACGCCCAATCACCACAAGGTTGAGTGGCGAGAACTCGGAGGGCCAGCGGCGGTGGTTGCTCACCCCTCAGCCCGGATCACGGCCCGTCGTTACCGAGGGAGGACCTGCCCCTCCTTCCCGCCCCACAGGCCTCGGAGTTAATGCGCCAACATACACACTCACCATGGTCGCGGTGCTGAGGGGAGCGGGCGGGCGAGCGCGGCGCCAGTCACCTGACACTCAGCACCTCAGGCCCAAGCCGGAAGCAACCGCCTGTCTGCCCCTCGCATGATTGACACGCGCACTGACCATTCACAGGCCGCGATCCACCACGCGTCACCGCCACAACGCCAATCAGCCACGGGAGGGAGGAGGCGGGTGCAGGATACCTGGCCTCGATTGGTCGGACTGACAGTTTCCGGTGAGCCCCCGCCTGACCAATGACGGATCCCCTCGGCGGATGGACGGCCGGCGCGTCCAATGGGCGGCCGGCGGCGTTTGGGCGGGAGGCGGTCGTCCATTGCCGCAGCCAGTGGGCGGTTGCAGGGGCAGTAGGTGGTGTGGGCGGCGGCGGGCAGATGGAGCGGGATGTGGTTGGGCGGCTGGCGCTGCGGCTCGGCCTGCAGGCCCACAAGGTTGTGGGGTGAGTGCCGGACACCCCCCCCCCCCCCCCCCCCCCCCCCCCCCACCCCCCCCCCACCCCCCCCCCCCCACCCCCCCCCCCCCCACCCCCCCACCCCCCCCCCCCCCCCCCCCCCCCACCCCCCACCACACACCCCCGAAGGCAACGTCACCCATTTCCCTCTCTCCACAGATGCTGCCCGACCCGCTGAGTTACTCCAGCATTTTGTGTCCATCTTCGGTTTAAACCAACATCTGCAGTGCCTTCCTACACATAGAGTGGAAACAGGCCCTTCGGCCGAACCTGCCCACACTGACCAACATGGCTTATCGACACTCGTCCCACCCGCCTGCGTTTGGCCCATTTCCCTCCAAACCTGTCCTATCCACGTACCTGTCTAAATGTCGTTTAAACGTTGTGATGGTCCCTGTTTCAACAACCTCTTCTGGTAGCTCGTTCCATACACCACTTGTTGCCCCACTGGTGTCACTGTAACCTGTTGACCCATTTGAGTTTGGTTTATTGTCACGTGTACTGAGGTACAGTGAAAAGCTTTTTTGTTGCATGCTAACCAGTCAGTGGGCATGATTACAATCGAACCGTTAACAATGTACAGATACATGATAAAGGAATAACGTTTAGTACAAGCTAAGGCCCAGTAAAGTCTGATTAAACATAGTCCGAGGGTCTCCAATGAGGTAGATGGGAGATCAGGACCGCTGACATCCATGTATCCCGGAGAGCCGCACATGCGGAGAGAGTATCCCGAGGAGCCGCGGCCTGTAGACTGAGGACCGTCCGGCAGGCCCAGCCCGCTGCCGACCGGGGACTCGCCCACTGCGGACAGAGGACTCGTGCTGTTAACCGGAACCTGCCCAGAAGGCCCGACTTGCCTGCCATAGATCGAGAACCCACAGGACCACAACTGGAGGGCCGGTAAGCAGACGGGCTGCGGAAGGGAGTGCAGTGCATCGATAGGGGAGTGGACCGCTGGAGGCCCTGCAGCTGCCTGGGGCTTGGCTGAACGGATGCCGCTCCAAGAAGCCGAGCATGTGGACGGCACGTGACCTATAGCAGTGGAGCAGATGCGGAGTGTCAGATCCTCGCCATGATCCGAATGTAATAAACATGCTTCATGGACGCTGAACATGAATGCTTTGTTTTATTCGTCTGCCATTGTTTTACGTCATGGCAACATGTGTCCTCTGAGCTTTCTGACGCATGGTAACATGTGATACATTTAAATACAACATCAGTTACCATGACATCCCTCCCTTATCAAACAAAAATGATATCATATCATATCATCATCATATCATATATATACAGCCGGAAACAGGCCTTTTCGGCCCTCCAAGTCCGTGCCGCCCAGTGATCCCCGTACATTAACACTATCCTACACCCACTAGGGACAATTTTTTTTTTTTACATTTTTTTTTTTACATTTTTTTTTTTACATTTACCCAGCCAATTAACCTACATACCTGTACGTCTTTGGAGTGTGGGAGGAAACCGAAGATCTCGGAGTAAACCCACGCAGGTCACGGGGAGAACGTACAAACTCCTTACAGTGGAGCACCCGTAGTCAGGATCGAACCTGAGTCTCCGGCGCTGCATTCGCTGTAAAGCAGCAACTCTACCGCTGCGCTACCGTGCCGCCCATCATCCGCATCATCATCCTGTAAAACCATTTAGGATATGGCATTCGTTACATTGATAACACATAATTTTCACATGTCAATATATCTCATAGTTTTCATATCTCTTGGGTGGTCTCTGACGTTTTGGTCTGACCACTGCCTCTGTTTGCACTGGTACTGGATTCTGATCTGACCTGTTCCACCAGTTCATCTCGGTTCTGGTTTTGCATAGTCTCCTGCTAGTTGCACAGACTTGTGCATTCTTGGCTCCTCAATTTAATAGTCTTGAGTCTGATCTCCCACAGTCTCAACTTCAGTTTGCAGTGTCCCTGGACTATCACAACAGTGATACCTTTTCACATACTATGTGTTTCTATCATATTTGACTCCTGGCAATTGGACCGTCACCTTATTTCCTTGTCTGGACATTCCTGTGTATGGTTATGGAAAGAAGGGTGTGTCCATTTTTGTTTGGACTTTCTCTCCTTACTAGCACCTCATCTCCTGGCATCACATCTGATGGTTTGGCAACTCGTCTCTTGTCTGCATAGAGTTTTGATGCCCCTTTTCTGCATCATCATCTCTCACTTCTTGATCGTTTACCAAGTCACTAACCCAAGGTATCTTGGTCTGGATTTTCCTTTTAAACAACAATTCTGCCAGATTTTTCCCTGTTGTGCTGTGTGATGTAACTCCATATGCTGCTACTTATGATAAGAGCATCTCCTTCCAATCTTTGCCTTCTGCTTGGGCAATTTTCATCCTCTTCTCTCGAGATTGGTTCTGACATTCCACTTCTCCAATAGCTTGCGGCCACTTTGGTGTAGCTTTGTGATGGTACACACCTGTGTTCTTCATGTAGTCAACAAACTTCTGAAAAATGAACTGAGGCCCATTGTCTGGATATAATGACACTGGTAGACCATGTCTTGTGAAGATTTCCATCAAAACTGCTATAGTCTTTTCCGATGTTATAGACTTAATTATCACATACTCATAATATCTGTTGTGGTAATCAATCACAGCTAGTATTCTCCATGTAAGTGGGCCACGAACCTGTTGGTAACAATGTGCTTCGTATTGGCTCGGGTGGATTGGGTCTGCTTACCATCTGACATCAATGGCATGACATCGCATGTCGTTCTATATCTTTTTCCATCCCTGGCCACCATACTTTTGTATGAAGATTTTGTTTTGGTCCAACAACTCTGTCCTTCGTGAGCTAACTAGATATCCCTGATCTCGGTTTTTTTGGTACTTTTATCCTGTTTCCTCTCAGCACACACCTTCCAATTGTGCATAGTTCATATCTTGGTTCTCAAACTTCTTCCACAGGTTTAATCTTGGTCTCAGCTGCATTGATGCCATTACTGGTTGCCTTGTGGCCCATAAACACCAATTCTGAAACACCAAGCAAACATTTGTCCGCATTCACTGCCAATCCAGCAGCCTTCAACCGAACAGCTGGGAAGAAACTGTCCCTGAATCTGGAGGTGTCGTTACCTCTTGCCTGATGGGAACTGTCTACTACACTCCAAACTCTCCCAGTTGACTGTGCCTGAACCCCTCTGTCAGTGGATCATCAACTTCCTGACAGACAGGAAGCAGCATGTGAGGCTGGGAAAGCACATCTCGGACCCTCAGACATCAGCATAGGAGCACCGCAAGGCTGCGTACTCTCCCCTCTCCTTTACTCTCTACACCAATGACTGCACCTCCACAGACTCCTCTGTCAAGCTTCTCAAGTTTGCAGATGATACAACCCTGATTGGACTGATCCAGGATGGGGAGGAATCTGCCTACAGACAGGAAGTGACACAGCTGGCATCCTGGTGCCATCGCAACAACCTGGAGCTCAATGCTCTGAAGACAGTGGAACTGATTGTAGACTTTAGGAGAGCTCCCCCTCCCCTCCTCCCACTCATCATCAACAATACCACAGTCACATCTGTGAAGTCATTTAAGTTCCTTGGAACCATCATCTCCAAGGACCTTAAATGAGGGGGGGGGGGGGGGGCACCATTGACTCCACGGTCAAAAAGGCCCAACAGAGGATGTACTTCTTGCGGCAGCTGAGGAAACACAATCTGCCACAGGCAATGATGGTCCAATTGTATACTGCCATTGTAGAGCCCGTCCGCACCTTCTCCATCACGGTCTGGTTTGGCTCAGCCACCAAGCACGACATCCGGAGGCTGCAGCACATCGTTCGATCAGCTGAGAAGATAGTTGGCTGCAACCTTCTCCCCCCCCCCCCCCCCCATTGACGAACTCTACACTGCAAGGGCCAGGAAGCGAGTGGGCAAGATCATCTCTGACCCCTCTCACCCTGGCCACAAAGTCTGTGAAGCACTTCCCTCTGGAAGGCGACTCCGAACTGTCAAAGCAGCCACAGCCAGGCATAAAAACAGCTTTTTTTCCGCGAGTAGTAGCTCTACTCAATAACCAAAAGTCTGTAGTCTCTTTTTGCTGTGGTTTATTTCACTCGCATGTTTAAACCGTAACGTTGTATTCTTAATGTTTTAATGTTTTATGCTTTAATCATAGTTGTTTACTGTATGTTCGTGTTCTTACTTGCGAGCGGAGCACCAAGGCACATTCCTTGTATGTGTACATACTTGGCCAATAAACTTATTCATTCATTCGGAGTGAAGAAGAGGAAGTGAGACTCGTACTTGATTCCTCTAGTTGGGTGTTTTAGTAAATTAAGGAGGTTGTGTGCAAGTTATTATTCTGTGTATATTACCGCCGCAACTGAAAGGTCGGTTTTGGTTGTATTTGCAGTGCCCAAACAGGCACGCACTAGTCATATGAAAATAATCTTTTGTGTGTCTTATTCCTCAGGAAAGCAGAAGAGTACTTGCGCTTGTCTGAGGTGAAGTGCACAGGGTTTTCTGCACACGTGACAGCAACGAGTGGCGCCGCAATGTGCCTTGATCTTGCAGCAACTTCACTTAAACATCCACTTGATAAAGTAAGCCTTATGCATTTAAACCTCAAATAGGGATTCTGCATAAAGATAGATCAATTACATGGCACCTTTCATAATCTCACTCTCCCAAATGAGTGTACAGCTCTGGATTTTTTAACGCGCAGCTTGTGATGTAGTATGAACAACTGAGACTAATTTGAGTATAGAAAGCTACCACCAACAACAACAAAAATAACTGATTGCCAATTTTTAGCAATAGTTGAAGAATAATTCATCTGCTTGTAAGAGTGCAATGGAATCTTTAATGTTTACTTGAAATATCCTACTGGGAAGAAAGGTAGAAAGCAACAGGTAATTTATTGTGTAAAACACAAAGTGCTAGAGGATCCGCTGCCCACGGTTCTGGCAGCATCTGGGGAGGAAATGGACAGACAATGTCTCTTGATGGGACCCCTCTTGTCTCCAGGTACTTTATTGTATTGACTGTAGCGTTGTCCTATGGGTTAAATGCATGTCAGACAGAACTATAAAATGTGAATATTCTATTGAATTCATAACCAATCGGTTTTAATTCATTTTATTTCATCTTGTCAAGAATGACAATGCAGTGATTATTTGTTTTTTGTCACTGAGAAGGAAATGATTTGTAATTTTTTATTCTTTGTCAAGAATTTTATCATTAAGCTATCTGGATTGAACAAGACAGTTTACCAGAGCCACCTGAAAGCCTTGGAAAGTATCCTTGGTCTTCATACTCAGCTAGGAATCCGGGATCTGGCAGTGCAGTTCGGCTGTATTGAGGCAGTGGATGCATCAAATAAAATACTGCAGAGGTAAAATTTATTCTTTGTTAAAAATATCCTTTGCACAACGTTCTAAACCTCCTGTCCTCCTTAAGTAATGTCTTTGATAATTTAAAACTTGTCTTATTTACCCTGGTACAGATATTTAAGTCATAATGTAACATCTGTCTGGTCGGTCTCCAAGTTTGTTTACAGCCAAGCTGAGCTACTTGCCGTTCTCTTTTGGGTAAAAGGTGCATGACTGTTTAGCATGCATCCACATTTTTTTTAAAGTTCATTGTTTGAATGCAGGAGACTGGCCTGTTACGTTGTAAGATCCCAACGCGTGGGTTATCATGAGCTTGACGTTGTCCTGGAAAAGGATAAAAGAAATGAAACGGGTTTATGAAAAGAGAATCCCGTTCTTTTGAAGTTTACAATGAATAGTTCTGTAGCTGGAGGCTGTTACGTGAATGGAAAAAACTGCCTTCATTCCTTGCAAATGGAAAACAGCGGTTTCATGGTAGCTAAATTAGGCCTACCTTTGGGGTTTTGTGTTATTTATTGTGTTATTTGTGTTAATTATTAATAACAAATTAATAATTGTTATTATACAATTTTGGTGTTGTATTGCAAGACGATTAAGGGAACTCAGTTCTTTCAAAGAATCAGCATTAATTATATTTAAGTGAAATCTACTCATATATGACCATTCTCTATCATCGCATCGGCAAGTGGGAAATATTGCTTTGTAGAATTTGAGGCTTGTATACACTGGAATTTAGAAGGATGAGAGGGGATCTTACCGAAACGTATAATATTATTAAGGGGTTGGACACGTTAGAGGCAGGAAACATGTTCCCAATGTTGGGGGAGTCCAGAACAAGGGGCCACAGTTTAAGAATAAGGGGTAGGCCATTTAGAACTGAGATGAGGAAAAACTTTTTCAGTCAGAGAGTTGTGAATCTGTGGAATTCTCTGCCTCAGAAGGCAGTGGAGGCCAATTCTCTGAATGCATTCAAGAGAGAGCTAGATACTCTTAAGGACAGCGGAGTCAGGGGGTATGGGGGAGAAGGCAGGAACGGGGTACTGATTGAGAATGATCAGCCATGATCAAATTGAATGGCGGTGCTGGCTTGAAGGGCCGAATGGCCTCCTCCTGCACCTATTGTCTATTGAGACATCTCCCAGAATGTAGATGTTCACAATGAAAGCATCACATTACAGACTCGTAGTTGTAAGTTTTAAGATAGATTTTTCTCACAAAAGTTTCAGACAGAATTGGAATCTGCCAAGAAGGCTGTTTCAGATTACATTCAAAATAGGGATTGCTAAATTTTAAGATATTAAGAGAATCTGGGAATGAAGTTAAGGAAGGTTAATGAAGTTACGGTTAGTGCAAGACAGTGAAACAGGTATTGAACGTTGGAACAGACTTTGGAGGCCAATGGCCTGTTTCTGCTTCTCTTTTTAATATTTCTTATGTTTATGCTCCTTCAGATATGAAAACAGTCTGTCAGAAGCTCAACAAGATGATCTTGATTTCTCAAAACCCCTTTTCACTACTGCAGCTCTATATACTGCATGCAAGTGAGTATCAATGTTGAGGCCCTAATTTCACAATATGTTTTACAGATATTACACTTTCTGTCTGATATGTCTATATTGTTGATTGTTTATGGAAGTCTAACAAAGGAGCAAAATGTAATCTCAAATTATTTAAATGCAAGTTTGCACATCATGTGAAGTTACTGCAGAGGTGTTTGTTAGCAAAATGGTTATGTTATCATGCCAGAATCCTATAGCCTGGGCATTTATTTAACTTTAGTTGGCTAAAGCTGCCCTAAGGATAGATCTGGGCATTGAGCTTATTGACTGTGGGTGAATTTACAGTTAACTGGGGCAAAAGGCCATCTCTGGACTCAGATCGTGTGGATCCAATGGATTTGATGGGAAATTGGTTTCTAGGCTGGGTGGAGTGCGATCATAATCCATACATGTCATTAGACATTCACTTTGATAGACTTGCTGACACTGCTTGCAGATATGTGGCCACACAGCTGGATGGATTAGCACGATAAATCATCGTTTTATTTCCCTCAATCATTTCTGCTCTATTTTCACCCAGTGTGTTGTCTTTCAAACATTAACATCCTGTGGTTTTACAAATAAGCTAGGGTTACTAATTGCAACTAAAGCACAATTAAACGCAAAATGTTTTTAATTCCATCCAATTTTTGAAGGCTTGTCAAAAATGTTATTTCACAACAGTATTTGTAAATTTGTCAATGATACCAAACTAAATTGTAGATTGTATTTAAAAATATACTGGATTAACTCAGCAGGTTTGGGTATAATAAACAAAATTAACATTTCGGGTTGAACACTGTTCAACAGAAGCACTTGACCAATTCTGATGCAGGGTCTTTGACATAAAGTGTTAACTCTTCCGCAAATGTTACCTGTTCTGCTGAGTATATCCAGCATGTTCTGCTCTTATTCCAAATTTCCAGCCTCCAGGGTTTTGTTTTTAACTTTTACTAATATTGTGGATTGGTCTGATGCTCTTTAGATGTTTGAAAATAAAGATTGATAAGATCAAGCTTGTTGCTTCATCCGGTGTGAAGAAGACCATCTTTGATCGACTCTGCTCTCAGATGGAAACGTTTGGGAAAGTTGTTTGCAGTGAGTTTTGAACACTACTTTGTAAGGTTAATTTAATACAATCATTACAACAAAGGTAATAGTGTTTGATTAATAATTGTCTAATTATTCTTCAAAGATGATTCTGCTGAAAAATCTAAACAGAATAAAAGGCAGAGGACATTCCTAGAATTATTTGAAAAGGAGGAAGGTAAGAAATTATAAACATAAATTTATATTAAAAATTTTCAGAGAAATAAAACTCCAAAGTGACTTCCTCACCCCAATCCTCTCAAGAAAAGTCATTTTTCCTAGAAGATATGTTTGTCTGTTCATTGAGAGTTGTATGGATAATGCACTGTATTACTAACTAAAGTTTGCATTAAAAAATAGTTAAAGCTTGAATTCTGCTGTGCTGTGATCTTCTGGATTGCTGTTGTGTTCTACATTGTGCGTGCTTCTGAATAGGATCACTGAGCTGTGTGCACTGCTATGAGCAAATGATTTACTAATCTAGCCAGGTTCAAATGGAATCTTGAGCCATGCTTGAAGAGACCAATTATTTATTTTTGTGTCTATCCAATTGTTTCTTTGTCCAGTATATATTTCCTTCAAGCTGACCTGTCAAGTTACTGAACTACCGTGACATTTTCAATAAATTAAACGATAATGTTAAAATAGTACTTGCAATGAATGAACCATTATTTTTGCAAAAAAAAAGAATAAAGCTGTTCTAATTATTAACAGACGAAGAACCAACAGAACCCAAACGGGACAAAGCCGAATCCGAAGTAACAAAAAAACAGGATTATGAAGACTGGAAAAAGCGAATTCTAGAAAATGCAGCCAAGGCTAAGATGATGAATTCTTAGTTTCTCAACTTGTGTTATGCTCGAGTCAATGCTGCAATTTATCATGGAATAACCTACTGGGTATCAGGGAAGAGACCAATTGTTTTATGACTGTTGACTACATTTTAGAAATCAAACTTTCAAACTATGACTTCACATAACGTGTGCAATCCAGTCTGTGGATAGGATGGCTCGCTTCAATTACAATCATCGTCAGGATACGTAGATTAAAGGGACTTGGCAAACTTTGCAATTATGGTTTTACTGCTAAAGGAACCAGTGTATGGAAGTCCTCAGATCGATCTCCTTTTGTAAATTATTTTTACAATTTTAATTCGCCTTGTGTACTTTTTAAGAGCCTGTCTGATTTAAGATTATTCCTTGTGTTTTATTGATATTTCAAATAGTTTATGTTTTAACTTTAATGATATTTTCAGAGAAATAAAATGGTTTATCATGTCTATGTTTGGGATTCACATGCTGGAATTCTGGAGAAAAAGAATCGGAATGCTCAGCTGGCCAAATGGAGTGTCTTTGAAAAGGAAAACGTTCTTCCCCTATCTGCATTTGTATTCCACCAGTGTGGAGAGAACCCCTCATTAAAATGCCTGACAACCTACGATATACCTCAGGGAGTGAGACTGCAAGGAGTGAGCTGATTGCATAGAAACTAGTCGACTTAGTTGCGATCATCTAACAGTGTGGTCAAAAAGACCGAACCTGGAGGTATCCTGTCTTTGTGTGCTGCCCTCGGCACACTCAGTGGAACTCACATACTGCCTCCCCCTCTGTGGTTCCTGCTTTTACCCATCTTCTGAACTGGGCTTGTTGCCACAGTTATGTGTATGTCCTCTCTCCTGCACCGCCATCTGGTGCCACTTGGCTTCCAGGCCCATCGGAGATATTTATACGCAGAGGGTGGTGGGTGCCTGGAGCGCACCGCCAGAGGTGGTAGTGGTGACAGATACGATAGTGGCATTTAAGAGGCTTTTGGATAGACATAGATATGCAGGGAACGGACAGATATGCAACATGTGCAGGCAGAGATCAATTTAACTTGGCATTGTGTTCAGCACTGGCACTTTGGGCTGAAGGGCCTGTTCATATGTTGTGCTGCTCTGTGTTAATAGCTTGGAGGATGGTATGAGAATTCAATGATTACATGACAGGGGTTTACTGGATTTTACTCTGTTTATATCAACTCTTATCCATTGTATAACTTGGAAACCTCTGCCCTCCAAGTGAGTGCCTTGAGGGGTTTCATAGTTCTGAATAAGCTCTCTCTTCCTTGAAATGATAGCCCCCTCAACATCTGTACATCTAGTGTACAGGGCTATCAATATATTGTGCTATCTCAACTGCTTTGGCTACAATAACGAATATCCACCATCGAATGCATCAGATATGCAGCACAGAAACGGGCCTTTGTACACATCAAGTCCATGGTGATATTCATGTCGCAGTTGAGCCTCCTGTCTTTCATCACCCTAAATCATACAGTGTATCCTTCAATAGCCCCCTCTACCATGCTTGTCCAATCTTACCTGAAATGCATCTGTACTATTCGCTTCAGCCACACACTGTGAAACAAGTTTTACATTGTTCTTCAAGTAAAGAAGCTGCTAAATTATCTATTGAATTGAATACATTTTATTAACCAAGTATATATACATACAAGGAATTTGCCTTGGTGCTTTGCTCGCAAGTAACAACACGATATACAGTAGACCAGTAAAACTAAAACATAATTTAAACATGTGAAGAATGAAATAAAATACCAGAGCACAAGGCAGCTACAGACCTTTGGCTGTTGAGTAGAGCTGCTGCTCGTGGAAAAAAGCTGTTTTTATGTCTGGCTGTGGCTGCTTTGACGGTCCGGAGTCGCCTTCCAGAGGGAAGTGCACCAAAGAGTTTGTGGCCAGGGTGGAGGGGTCAGAGATTATCTTACCCGCTCTCTTCCTGGCCCTTGCAGTGTACAGTTTGTCGATGGGGGGGAAGGTTGCAGCCAACAACCTTCTCGGCTGATCGAATGATGCGATGCAGCCCTCTGGATGTCATGCTTGGTGGCTGAGCCAAACCAGACCGTGATGAAGGTGAGGACAGACGCTATTGTGGCAGTATAAAACTGGACCATCATTGCCTGTGGCAGATTGTGTTTTCTCAGCTGCCGCAGGAAGTACATCCTCTGTTGGGCCTTTTTGACTATGGAGTGTTAGCCTCCTATTTAAGATCCCTGGAGAGGATGGTTCCAAGGAACTTAAATGACTCCACAGATGTGACAGTGGTGTTGATGGGGAGTGGAGGGGGAGCTCTCCTAAAGTCTACAATCAATTCCACCATCTTCAGAGCATTGACCTCCAGGTTGTTGCGATGGCATCAGGACGCCAGCTGTGTCACTTCCTGTCTGTCGGCAGATTCCTCCTCATCCTGGATCAGTCCAATCAGGGTTGTGTCGTCCGCAACCTTGAGAGGCTTGACATTGGATTTCTTAGTGACTGTCTTGTACTGATGACGTTAAGTTACGCTCTTCCCCACAAGTGGAAATGTCCCATCAAAAGTTTTGAGTAACTAAAGAATTCTTAATCACCTCTTGGCCTTTTTTCAGTAGAATAGAGAACTGATCTATTCATCATTTCCTGACTCCTCCTCACTCACCACATTCAAAACATCACTGAAGTCTCACCTGTTCAGCACTGCCTTCAACCACTGACCGTCACCTCACCTTCTGTCTCCTTTTTCTATTTGTTTACTTATTTATCTATTTATTTACTTCTCTATGTTCTAGTAATCCCTGTAAAGCGTCTTTGAGTGTTTGAAAAGCGCTATATAAATGTAATGCATTATTATTATTATTATTACATGCATCCTCCTTGTTGATCAGCAGGCCAAAGTATAGGAACGTTTGATCACTGTTAACACATGCAGAGCGGAGCTTCTCTGAGGAAAGTGTATTTTATGCAGTTGTCAACGTATTTTAAGTCGAGTCCCATTTATTTGGGGATATTGTAGCGATCCATTTTAATAATTGAACCTAATAATGTTTTGGCCTGTTTTCAGCATTGCAGGTGGATTTGTAAAGCAGCATGTGATAGAATATTTTGTATTTTCTTGGCTTATAGCTACTTATTACATCATAGTGTATGGAGTTTTGAGAAGGTCACTTGGTTCATTTCACAGACCTTGAAGTGAAAAGCACTATTTTAACTAGCATTGTACCTGGGAACTATAGGCCAGTGAGCTTAACATCTGTACTAGAGATTATTCTGAGGGATAGGACCCAACATGGACCCACTACAGTTCACATACCGTCCGAACAGGTCCACGGATGATGCGGTCTCCCAGGTTCTGCACACCGCTCTCTCTCATCTGGACAGCTGGGGGGCTATGTGAGGATGCTGTTCATTGACTTTAGTTCAGCTTTCAACACAATAATCCCCAGCAGACTGGTTGAGAAGTTGCTGGAACTGGGGCTTAGCACCGCTCTGTGTGCCTGGGTCCTGGACTTTCTCACCGCCAGGCCCCAAGTGGTCAGGATGGGGGAACACACATCTAGCTCCCTCACCCTGAACATAGGATCCCCCCAGGGTTGCGTCCTTAGCCCCCTACACTCTGTACTCCCTGTACACATGACTGTGGGGCCAGGTTCAGCTCAAACTCCATCAAGTTTGCTGATGACACTGTGGTGGTGGGCCGGATCTCCGACAACGATGAGAAGGCCTACCGGGAGGAGGTGGCTGATCTGACACTCTGGTGTCAGGACAATAGCCTCCTCTTGAATGTCACAAAAACTAAGGAGCTGATTGTGGACTTTAGAAGGGCTAAACATCCAAGGACGTACAGGGTGAGCAGTTTTAAATACTTGGGAGTCCACATCACAGAGGATCTGACATGGGCAACGCACATTGCCGCACTGGTGGGTAGGGCAAAGCAGCGCCTTTACCACCTTAAGACAGCTGAGGAAATTCAGAGTGTCTCTGAGGATCCTTCATTGCTTCTACTCTGGGGCTGTAGAGAGCATCCTGTCCGGCAACATTACAGTCTGGTTTGGGAACAGCTCTGCCCAGGACAGGATGGCCCTGCAGAGAGTAGTGCGTTCGGCAGAACGCACCATGGGAACTACACTCGCCCCCTTGCAGGACCTATACATCAGGAGGTGTAGATCGAGAGCAAGCAAGATTATGAGGGATCCCTGCCACCCCAGCAACAGACTGTTCCAGATGCTCCAGTCAGGCAAGTGCCTCCGCTGTCACGCTGTGAAAACGGAGAGGATGAGACGGAGTTTCTTCCCACAGGCCATCAGGACTGTCAACCTTTATAACTCCAGGGACTAAATTTTGTCTTCTCTATATTAACTTTATTTATATGCTGTAACTGTAATTCTTTTTTGTGCACAATCCGCAGGCATTGCCACTTTCATTTCACTGCACATCGTGTATGTGTATGTGACAAATAAACTTGACTTGACTTGAGGATAAAGGGCCATTTTTAGTCACGTGTATGACCAAAAATGTGAAAAATTGTGGAATACCTCTCCTAATTCTGAAAGCATTACAGGTATATTGTTTTGTACAGGTATATATATATATGACTTGTATATGTCAAAGTTTATCAAGTGAAATTTTTATATGTTACGCTGACAATGTTTGTTTAGGGTCAGAGGTCAAATATGACTGGTCACTTGTGTGACCATGTGAAGATGTTGGTGTAGCCACATTTAGAGTATTGTATTCAGTTCTGGGCACCATGTCATAGGAAAGATGTGAAGCTGGAAAGGGCACAGAGAAGATTTACGAGGATGTTGCCAGGACGAGAGGGTCTGAGTTATAGGGAGAGGTTGAGTAGGCTGGGACTCTATTCCTTGGGGAGCAGGAGGATGAGGGGTGATCTTATAGAGGTACATGAGAGGAATAGGAATAGATCAGGTAGATACACAGAGATTCTTGCCAAAGTAGGTGAGTTGAGGACCAGAGTATGATCCCAGTGCCTTCAGCTTATTACAAGGGCAAAATCGTGGCTTCCATGGCCTGGAATGTTATGTCCTAGGTCCACTTTCAACAGGAATTGTTTTTAAGAGATAAATAATCTGCAATATGAGAACAATTAAATTTAATGAGATGTTTTATTTGTGAACGTTGGATTACATTTCAAAGTTAAGCATTGCAATAATAAATCTGCATGTGTTTACCAATAAAAGTAGTCCTGATTTTTAAGTTTGCCTTCATGGAAGGTCATACATGGACCATTTACTGTATCATGGAGGCTATGATGCTGAAAACAAACCATGTTCCATATTCAGTTACAAAGCATAAATTTCATGCAGTTCACATTTTAATTCTCAAAAGTAGAGCACCAATGTACGTTCTTAATTCTGTTTCTTAAATATGCATGCAAATATAACTTCCCCTGTTCTAATTTTATAGAAAGGTTTACGTTAAAACAAAACACAATGTGCTGGAGGAACTCAGCAGACCAGCCAGCATCTGTGGCGGAAATGGGCAGGCAACGTTCCAGGTCGGGACCCAAGTGTTAAAGCATGGTTGACTCTGTCTCAGAAAAAGTTAGACACAAAATGCTGGAGTAACTCGGGACAGGCAGAGGAGGAGAGAAGGAATGGGTGATCATCTTTTCCTTTTCATTGCCAAATTTTGATTCAGGACCTTGGCTGTATTCTGATACATAGTCATGTGGAGGATAAACCAAGTTATTTGCCCCTGTTGAAACCTACAGTGAAGTGTGTAGATGACTGCAATGTTAATTGTTGTTTGCATTCATAGCGGTTTAAATTATAGTGCACCCAGGCATGTTGGAGGTTGTCACTTTTCGTAGTATGCCGTCATTTTGTTCAGTTTGCAAAGCAACAGCTATGCTTGCCCTGCAAGGTGCATTTGCAAGGATGAAATATTTTCCTAAGCTTTAGAATCCGTGAGTTTAATATCACTAACTTTCAAAAAATACATTTTATTCTTCGGACATTGTCTTCAACTCTTCTTGGATTCTTCCACTCATCTGCACACTCGGGGAAATTTACAGGTCCAATTTATCTATCAGCCTATGCATTCATGTGGAGAATATCTAAAATCTTTTGAGTTTCAGGATTCATACCAATCCACAAAACCACACACGAGTAACTGCGTGCTATTACCACCAGAGGTCAGAACTGAGCATGGTTGCAGGAGCCATGAGGCAGCAAATCTACCATGCTGCTCCAGCTTTTATCGGGTTGCTTCACCTAAATATGATATTGGACAGATACACAAGTGTTATAATTCTCACTGCTGTCTGTTGGGACCTGGGCGTATCCATGGATTGTTCCTATCTGTAAAGGACACAAAGTGTTGGAGTAACTCAGCAAACCTATCCATTACTGTTTAGTGTACCTCTGAGAGTTCTGAACGACAACTATATCAAGACCTTGTTCCAAAAAAAAACCCACTTGTGGTACTTTTCTGATCCTGTTAGCCTTATTATAATTGTAATAATCACATTTAATTTGTAAACAGCATTTTCTTTAAGATAAAAGCACCCCTTAACGAAAAGCACCCCTTAAAAGAGGTTACCCAAATCATACAGAGATGGTTATCTCTTTTGAGTAGAGCACAAGATGCTGAAGCAACTCAGCGGCTTCTGTGGTGGACATAGTTAGGTGACACTTCGAGTCAGCACCGTTCTTCAGACTGATTGTAGTAGGGGGAGAAAGCTTGGAGCAAAGAGATGGGGGTGAGACAAAGCCTGAGAGGGAAGGAGAAATTCTTCCAGATAGACATATTTTGAGATTTTGCAATAGAGCAGCAAAACGGAGGCACAAGAAACTGCAGATGCTGGAATCTGGTGTAGAATACAAAGTTCTGGAGTAACTCAACAGATCAGGGAGCATCTCTGATTGGGGTAAAAAGGCATGGTTGGTTCCTGATACTTGGATACTTTTCCATAATTTCCTTAATTGGTACATGACAATAAACAGACCTTTGAACAATTCCCCAGAGCCCATCCCACCATCGACAAGGCTCCAGCAGGAGTGTGATGGAGTACTCTCCACTGGCCTGGGTGAGTGCAGCTTCCACAACACTCAAGACATCCAACAGGACATAGAGGACATAGCTCTGCTTGGTAGGCGCTCCATCTACCACTATTAACCCACTCCACTACCAATGAAGAATAGAAGCGGTTTGTACCATCCACAGATGCACTGCACCATCCCACCAAGAGTCCTTAGCACCTTCCAAACCCATCACCTCTACTAGCTGGAAGGACAAGAGTTGCAAAAGCATAGGCAACACCAACAAATAGAAGTTGGACTCCAATCTATGTGCCATTCCAACTTGGAATTATTTTGCTGTTCCTTCACCCGCGCTGAGTAAAAAATCTCAAATTCCCTCCCTAACAACAGTGCAGGTGTGTTCACCCCTCAACAACGGCAGCAGTTCAAGAAAGCTCAGAGCAATACTTCAAGGACAAAAAAAATTCTGGCTCAGCCTTTGAAGCCCGCATCTCTTGAATGAAATAAAAAAACTTGTATCCAAAGCATTAAAATAAATTTTTAATAGAAAAATGGCTGCTATTAATTTGTGCACTTTATTGTCGGCAGATATCAAGACATTGAGGTGCTGAGGGAGACTCTTCCTCTACCAGTTTGATAATCACATTATAAACTTCCCAAAGGGACATAGAAGAGTACAGCACAGGGACAGGCTGGTCAGCCCACAATGTCCATAGCCATTATGGAGACTTGGTTGCAAGATGGACAGGGCGGGCAGCTCAACTTTCCACTGTTTCAACGTTTCAGGCGTGATAGAGAGGGAGATAAAAGTGGTGGAGAAGTTGCTTTACTAATCTCAGAATGTCACTCGGAGAGGAGGTACTGGAGGAAGACATACCGTTGATGCAAAGAAGGGGTAGATCTGGGCAGAGTTAACGGGAATGTGGGGAAAATAAAATGGCATTAAAGTGAAAGAGTGGTTGATGTTGGCACGGACTCAGTGGGCTGAATGACCTATTTCTGCGCTGCCTCTTTGTATAACTCTGAAAACCTCTACAGCCTCAGATCTCCCTTAAGCACACACAGCAAGTATAGCTAAGTCTGCCAAGTCTATTTTATACCTGCATAAGTAATACAGAAAATAATTTCAGAGCTTCAGAGAAGGAAGGGGAAAGGGTAGGAAGATTAATGTAATGATGTTAGAATCAATTGCTTTCCTTGAGACTGGAATGTGACCCTAATCTTGCATTGCCACAGTGACTAATGACCTATTTCCTTATTCAGCTGCCAACAAAAGGTCAGCAACACTGAGAGTTCTTGGATATTGCATTATTCTAATTTATTATTGTGCTGCTTGCAATACCTTTATTTATAACACTATACAGCAATGATTAATATATGGATTTTTCCAGTGTAGTGCCTACTTGGTTTTACATTTGAATAGATTAATACTGTCATCAATGCAATTATCTACCTTATCTGTAGTGAATAGTTTCCATATCGATATTTACTGATGCTGAACGAATAGAAAAATGCTATTGACTGCTTTGACTTTATTTTAAAAGCAGCTCAATTATTTTCATGCGGATTAAGGAGCTGATTTCACTGCTTTGAGAATGCGGGGTGGGGAAAAATGCACAATGTTATTTTTAAGAGGCTACTTGGTTGACAAAGTTTGCATTGATTTTCTTTTACCATCCCGTCAATATTAGTGAAAACACAGAAAACAATATCATGGGAAAATTGATAAATTGATCACAATGCAAAGCTACTGGCAATTTCATTTGCAGGTTCCCCAGAGACTAACTATTAATACGCCTGCCAAAATGTTGTAACGTTAGCAATAAATCAAATTTTACCTGAAAAAAAAATCTATTACAACTTCAATTGATTAATACAAAAGGACCTTGAGGTATAGAGCTCTGGCTTATTCTTTACAGCAGTAACATTTTGATTCGCAGGTATAAGAGACCCTACACTTTAATTGCATAAGTACTTTAATAATAAAGCGTTTTAAAAAAACATCAAAGAGTACTGAAGAATTAGATTGCTAGCGATCATCCCTCAAGAGATCTCATTTCACTTTATACCATTCAAAAGCTAGTACAGTTTTCAAGTAATTTATCTACAACAATTTGCTACATTGAGGTGTGAAATAATATTTTTTAAATGCAGTCTTATCAGATTCTCACTTTGCAAACTAGTCATTCATGCATACTTATCAGTGGGTAGTAGATTTATGTAATTCTCAAATATAATGTTACATAGCATTCATTGAAGATATGGCTTCATTTGAGATTTGGCTTTCCATTAGAAATGTGGAGAATGCTGTGCCAGATATCTTTTTATGCTGCTAAACAACTCAGGAACAGCTTCTTCCCCTCTGATATCAATCTTCTGAACAGTCCTTCCATAACAGTCTGATTCACCTCCACCGCATTGCGAACATTGGACTTTGTCTCTGGAACTGATGCGCTACAATGCTGAGAACTATATTCCGCACTCTCTATCTTCCCCTTTGCTCTACCTACTGTACTTGAGTTTAACTTTATTGTATTTATGTAGACCATTATCTGACCTGATTGGATAGCATGCAGAACAAAACAATGATAAACCTAAACCTTGTCAGAATTTGTCAGGAGGAAAGGAGAAATTTCCATGCTTCTGTTGGTTAAAGGTAACATTGGTAATTTCATCATCCAATTTGGCCACATTTTTTAAGAGCAGTGTCACAAAGGTTTAAAACACAGCATATTGAATGCAATCAAGACAAAATAGAATTAATTCATAGTTCCACCACTTCTGATATGATAATATATTGGATTTTTCCAGATGGTTCCATTTCTTCTGTTGCTGCATCCCAGGGCACTAGCTAAACATCCTTGCACAAACTCTGATGTCTGATCTTTTTGAACCTGTTGGCAGCAGCAACAGCGTAATAATTTTTCTGTAAACACAAAGGAAAATAAATCTTTAGGCTTACCTGCGCTCTAAAATGATAAGCATTTTCTTCCCTAGGTAATTTCCTTTGTTATGTGATCTCTCATTCTGAGAAAAATGTGCAATAACATCTCGTGGCAACACTATTTACATTTGGTCTGAAACTAAGCTTGCTTTAGTTTTTTCTCAAAAAATGGCACAAAGTGCTGGAGTAACTCAGCGGGTCAGGCAATATCTCTGGAGAACATGGATAGGTGACGTTTCACAGAATGCTGGAGTAACTCAGAGGGTCAGGCAATATCTCTGGAGAACATGGATAGGTGACGTTTTGGATCGGGATCCTTCATTCCGGATCTGCAGTTCCTTGCATCTGTAAATCAGCATCTGCAATTCCTTCTGTCTCCTTAGCATTTCCTCACATTGGTCTTGTCACCATAATCAGAAGAGGAATTACATAGGTTTAAGGTGAGAGGGGAAAGACTTTGTAGAACCTGAGGGGCAACCTTTTCACTTGGAGGGTAGTCGGTATATGAATGAGCTGCCTGAGGATGTAGTTGAGGCAAATACTATGACAGCATTTAAAAGATGCTTGGACAGGTACATGAATGGAAAAGTTTAGAGGCAGATAGTGGACTAGAGACTGAGCCAAATGGCAGATGGTGGACTAGAGGACAAAGCTTTAAGGTAAGAAGGGCAAAGTAAAGGAAATGTGTGGGGGCATTTTTTTTTTACACAGGGTAGTGGGTGCCTGGAATGCACGACCAGATTTAGTGGAGGCATTTCTGACAGTGGCTGTTAGATAGGCATATGGACATGCAAGGATTAGGGATATGCATCATGTGCTGGCAGATGATGTTAGTTTATCATGTTCAGCACCAACATTGTGGGCCGAAGGGCCTGTGCTGTATGTTTTATTACAAACAGTTGGAAACTATATAGTTGAACAAAACTTTTCAAACAATTTTAAAACATTTTAAATTCATCGGAAGCCACTTTCAATATCTATGTCATATGAATACATTAACATTGATTAAAAATAAAATTCTTGACTTCACTCAACATTTTATTGAAGGTCAGCAAGCCTATTTAAATGCCGACCATGGCCGGTATAAAGCTGAGGGGATGAAGTGTGCATCATGGACTCAGTGGTAGAACAGGTCATATTCACCTGCATCTGACCTCAACATCAGAGTTTTAATGGTGCAGAATGCAGGCTCAGATGTCCAGAAGGCACTGTCACACAGTAGTCGCTGCCTTTGTGTGGGATAGCTACTTAACTGTTAGTGTGGTTTGGTCCAATATGTTGCACATTAATCCAGTCCCAGCATTAAAACATGTACAGGAAATTCCCAGACGGGTTCAGACTGAAAACTTCATGGAGTTTACTAGGGAGGCTGTTACTAGGGAGAAGGTGTTTGGGAAGCTGAAAAGGCTGAAGGTGGTTAAGTCACCTTGGCCAGATGGACTGCACCCTAGGGTTCTGAAGGAGGTGGCTTTAGAGATTGTGGAGGCATTGATAGTGTATCTCAGGAATTACAAGAGTCAGGAGTGGTCCCAGATAATTGGAAAATTGTCATTATTGCCCCGCTGCATAATATGGGAGCACGACAAAATAGTGGGAACTATAGGCTGGTTCGTCTGACTTTGGTGATTAGTAAAATTTTAAAGTCCATTATAAAGGATGAGGTTATAGAGTACGATAAAATAGGCCGAAGTCAGCATGACTATGTGAAGGGGAGGTCTTGCTTGACAAATCTGTTGGAATTCTTTGAAGAAGTAAATAGCAGGACAGACAAAGGAGAGTCAGTAGATGTTGTTCACTTAGATTTTCAGAAAGCCTTTGATAAGGTTCCACACATTTGGCTGCTTAGGAAGATGAAAGCCCATGGTATCAAAGGGCAGATACTCGCATGGATAGCAGGTTGGCTTGATAGCAGCAGACAAAGAGTGGCAATAAAGACGGCTTTTTCTGGTTGGCTGCCAGTGACTAATGGAGTTCCGCAAAGGTCGGTGCTGGGGCCGCTACTCTTCACCTTGTATATTAATGATTTGGACAAGGGGATTGAAGGCTGTGGCAAAGTTTGCGAATGATACGAAAATAGGTGGAGGTGCAGAGAAAGTAGAGACTCTGCAGAAGGACTTGAACAGGTTGAGAAAGTGGGCAGAGAAGTGGCAGATAGAATATAGTGTAGCGCAGTGTGGCGTCATGCATTTTGAGAGTAGGAATAAAGACGTGGAGTATTTTCTAAATGGGGTGAGAATCCAGAAATCAAAGGTGCAAAGGGATGGGGGTGCCAGTGCAGGATTCCTGCAGGTCGAGTCGGTAGTAAAGAAAGCAAACTCAATGCTAGCATTTATTTCAAGACGGCTTGAATACAAATACAGGGATGTAATGTTGAGGCTCTATAAGGTGCTGGTAAGGCCGCATTTGGAATATTGTGTGCAATTCTGGCCCCCATATCTGAGGAAGGATGTGCTGGCTCTGGAGAGGGTCCAGAGGAGGTTTACAAGAATGTTCCCAGGAATGAATAGGTTAACCTATAATGAGCGTTTGTCAGCACTGGGCCTATACTCACTGGAGTTTCGAAGAATGAGGGGGGACCTCATTGAAATATACAGATTGGTGACAGGCTTGGATAGAGTGGATGTGGAAAGGATGTTTCCACTAGTGGGAGAGTCTAGAACTAGAGGTTAGCCTCAGAATTAAAGGACTTTCTTTTAGGAAGGCGATGAGGAGAAATTTCTTTAGTCAGAGCGTGGTGAATCTGTGGAATTCTTTACCACAGAAGGCTGTGGATGCCGTCAGTGGATATTTTTAAGGCAGAGATAGATAGATTCTTGATTAGTACAGGTGTCAGAGGTTATAGCAAGAAGACAGGAAAATGGGGTTAGGAGGGAGAGATAGATTAGCCATGATTGAATGGTAGACTAGACTTGATGGGCCGAACGGCCTAATTCTACTCATATTCCTTATGACCTTATGGATTGTTTTAACAGTGGTGCAGCTGGTAGAGCTGCTTTATCACAGCGCCAGATGCAGGTTCGATCCTGACTACGGCGTGCTGTCTGTAAGGAGTTTGTACACATTCTCCTTGTGACCACGTGGGTTTCCTCCAGGTGCTCCAGTTTCCTCTCACATTCCAATGATGCTTAATTGTAATTAAACTACATTCCAATGTAGTTTAATTGGCCCTCTGTAAATTGCCCCTAGTGTGCAGGGAGTTGATATGAAAGTGCAATAACAGAACTAGTGTGAACGGGTGATCGATGGTCGGCATGGGCTCTGTGGGCCGAAGGGCCTGTTTCCATGCTGTATCTCTAAACCTAAACTAAACACATAAACATTCTGCCCAGGATTTATTAAATATTTCACACATAATCAGAATTAATTAAATTAAAGTAAATGGCATATTACCTTCCATAAGCGCTGTGATATATACTTTTGCAACATCACCTGTGATCTGAGACGGACCCTGTATCTGTTTGCTTTCTCTGGTAGGTTATTCAGCCAGTTGTGTTTGAGGCAGTTTGATGCACTGGATCTGCTGCTGGTGACATAGACACATAAATACAAGGCTTTAGATAATGTAGACAACATTAAAAAACAATATAAAACCATTTGCGGAAAAGTTCTGAATTCCGAATTTTGTTAATGTAATAACCCATTTTGTGAAGCACCCATGGTCACAGGAAACCTGCAGATGTAGGAAATGAAAGAAATTTCCCCCAGAAGCTGAAAATCGCATATAAACGAAAGCATATCAGCACTGGCACAAGAGGGTGGCGCAGCGGGTAGAGCTGCTGCCTCACAGCGCCAGAGACCTGGGTTCCATCCAAACCTTGTGTGCAACTACACGTTCTCCCTGTGACAGCATGGGTTTCCTCCAGATGCTCTGGTTTCCTTCCACATCTCAAAAGTCATGCGGGTTTGTAGGTTAAATGGCCATCTGTAAATTGCCCCTAGTGTGTAGGGAGTGGATGAGAAAGTGGGATAACATAGAACTAGTGTGAACAGGTGATTGATGGTCGGCATGGGCTCGGTGGGCCGAAGAGCCTGTTTCCATGCAGTATCTCTGAACTAATCTCTAAACTAATCTCTTAAAGCAGGAAAACACTGCACGGACAATTATGTTTTATATGTCTTACCACTTTTCCTTCACGAGCAGATTTGAAACAAAATCTTTTGCTTCTTCAGACACTTTTTCAAATCCTTCGGCGTCAAAGTCCCAGTTTACATTGATAATGTTGTTCATGGTTTCAGTGTCATGGTCGCCCAAGAAAGGGGATAATCCACTCAGCCTGAAAATGCAAGCATCCATCATTATTCAATTGTAACGAATCAATCGTCATTCCCTCCATCTGTTTAACATTGGCATTTGACACAGTACAGTACAGGAAGAAAGGACATGAAGGCTTTCGATTGTCAGACTGTACTTCAAGGTAGGCTCCAAATTTGCCACTTAACCCCAACAGAATTAACTCACAGCAGCAGGGCTGAGGGAGAAAAGGGGAAGAAAAGGCAAATGGGGTTTATTCCGGGCAAGTGTAAGGTGTTGCACTTTAGGACGTTGAATGCAAAGGAAAGTATGCAGAATATTAGCAAGACCCTGAACAGCATTGATGTACAGGGGCATGAAAAAGGGTCTCGACCCAAAACATCACCAATTCCTTTTCTCCTGAGATGCTGTCCGACCCGCTGAGTTACCCCAGCTTTTCGTGTCTATCTCCAGGGGGATCAAGGCCATTGACATGATCGTTGACCATCTGTTGATCTCCACTGGATTCTACGTGTGGTGCAGGGGTCGTACTTATACAACAGCTCAGGAAGCCCAACACGTACTGCAACCAGTCCCTGCAAGGAAAAGTCATGCGAAGACCTGTGAATTGTTCACCAAGGTAGCACAGTGTTTCCATTAACGTTGCCCAGCTTAACAGCTGCAGAATTGTTGTTGTGGGACAGAGCCAGGAGGAAGACATGGCTGAGGAGGTGTTGCATATCTGGCTTTACTGAGTGCTATTTCTGTTGTATGTAACACAAACACACCACGGCAAGGCAGTTACTCATTTAACGGCAACCGTAACGTAACAAAACTGCAGCTTTCCAGCCAAGCATCAAACGTCTGACAGTAATCTCAGTACTCATAATCTGACAGAGGTATTCGTGTTTGACAAGAAGAATGATTATATTGTCATCAGTATCTGGGACAAAATGTGGCTTTCACAATGTTTGCAATTGTAGAATTCCTTTCCTGTGATATAACGAACAAAGTTTTTGAAATTAATGTAGCTGTGAGCTGCTGCCTCATAGTGCCAGTGACCCAGGTTCGATCCTGACCTCGGGTGTTGTCTGTGTGAAGTTTGCACCTTCTCCCTGTGACTGAGTGGGTTTCCTCCCACATCTCAAAAACGTGCGTGTGTTTAGGTTAATTGGCCTCTTGCAAAAATTGCTCCTGTTGTGGGAGTGGATGAGAAACTGGGATCACTTAAAACTAGTGTGAACAGGTGATCGATGGTCAACGTGGACTCGGTAGGCTGAAGGGCCTGTTTCCTTGCTGTCCCTTTCAATCTATTTAATCAATCAATAATGTATTATTGATTTATTATTCATCCATAATTGTGCTTGGGAAGGTCTTAATCAGCCACCATCTTGAATTGCTACAATTCTCTCTGGTGAAGTTGCCCCAATATCAATGAAGGAACCTCCAAGTTAGGGTAATGCATGATTAAAATGGGCACTTGCAAGCAGTTGTATTCCCCTGGAACCAGTGCGCTTGTCCTCGGTGTAGAGGTTGGCCGTTAGGCAGGTACCATCAAAGAAGCTTTGTGGTGCATTTTGTAGTTAATATTGGTATGCTGGTGGGAGAGGGAGGTGATGTTTAGCACGGATGACTGAGTGTCAATTAAGTGCAATCAATGCAATTATACCATACTCTATCAATTAATTGTGTTGTTTGATTAAAGAGCCATTAAGTTGTATCTTGAAATAGATTGTAAATTGATCCTGAGGTGACTCAATGGAAAGGAGACTGCAGCTCATCAGAAATATCTGTGCGATCACCAAATGAGTTGCTCAAGATGTTATCCAACATCGGTGCATCGTGTGTAGGAAGGAACTACAGATGCTGGTTTAAACTGAAGATAGGCACAAAAAGCCTGAGTCTCTCAGTGGGACAGGCAGCATCTCTGGAGCGAAGGAATGGGTGACGGTTCGGGTCAAATGGGTGACGTTTTGGGTCTGAAGAAGGGTCTCGACCCGAAACATCACCCATTCCTTCATTCCAGAGATGCTGTCTGAGCCTGAGTTACTCCAGCTTTTTGTGTCTATCATGGGTACAGACATCATCATGTTGAGCTGCCACAGTCTCTGCCGTTACGTTGACCCAATATCAATGAAAGAAGGGAACACATTCCAGAAGAATGCATTCAAGAAGGGTAAAAGACATTTGGACAGGTCCCGGAATATGCTAAACAATTCCGACTATTATCGGGGGCCCTTAATAAGAAACTAGGACCTACTGTGTGGCCATTAGGGGGGCTAGATGACCTGGAGACTGTAAAAAAAAGCCCAGGAGCTTATCTGGACCCGAAACCGCAGTAAGGAAGCAAAACTTCTGATCCAGAAATGGCGGGAGTTTTGCCAAGAAAAGAGGGATAAGGAGATTTTATCTAGTTGGCAGGACAACGCCGTAAAATTGGGCATTAAGTTGACAGACGAAGGAAGCCCTAAAACTGTTGACATTTTAAAAAAGGAGGTGGGAGAAGAAAAACAGAAGCGGGCGACCGTAACTAAACAAACTAAAGATGTACAATCAAAAGAATTGCGCAATTCAATGGCTGGCATAGGTTTGGGGGGGGATGACGACTCCATATGGGACGAGGGTCTATTGTATCTCACCCTCAGAGAGAGAGCCTCAAGCATGTGCTTTAACCTAGCACACAATGCTGCAAAGCCCATGGGGAGTCCAGTGGCCGAAGCAAACAAAAATGATAGATCTGGCTCTGCGTTCCTCATCTCCACACTTGGATAGGAAAGTTGTGGATGGATATGTGCCAAAGGCAGGCAGGCGGTAGTAGTAGTATAGATGGTGCATGTTGGTCGACATGGGCAAATTGGGCTGAAGGGCCAGTTTCCATGCTGTATGACTCTATGACTTTAAATAAAATGGGTGACTGTGCATAGCATTGTCTCTCTCCTAAACTGTAGATTAGTGAGCTTATTGCTCATGTGGCTCTTGGGACTGGCTTGACAAGACAAAGACTTTGTACAATTAGTATTCCTCTGTCTACGGGTTACAGAGAGCCAAAGATACCTGGCCGAAATATTGCCCGTGTAATAATCGGGAAATTGTCAATATTGTTTAGAAGAAATTCTTGAGAATGCACATGACCAGTCTAGCATGGAATTCCTTCAATGGCCATTCATGATCCTCCTTCTGCTGCTGTGAGTATTCTCTAGTATAATCTCCAAAGACATACAGGTATGTAGGTTAATTGGCTTGGTAAATGTAAAAAAAATATCCCTAGTGTGTTTAGGATAGTGTTAGCGTGCGGGGATCGCTGGTCAGCGCAGACCCGGTGGGCCTGTTTCTGTGCTGTATCTCTAAACTAAATCTCCAGAAATCAATTAAATTATAAAAATATGAATTTCATTTTCAATGTAAGTATACTTTGTGATGCTTCATTGTGCTGTTGAGTGAGTTTTTAATGCGTACAATGGACATAACCATCAGTTAGCAAACTCCCAGTTCAGGGAATCGAGGTAAATGGATCACTTGCAGGCAGAGGAGATTAGTTTAACTTTGTATCATGGTCGGCACAGACATTGTGGGCCGAAGGGCCTGTTCCTGTGCTGTACTGTTCCAAGTTCTAGAAAACCACTCCTGCACATGTTCCATGTAGCATATCTGGGGTAGAAGATAACTTGCATGGTATTTGATACTCACAACATATAGGTGATAACTCCCACACTCCACATGTCTGTGGAGAATGAAACATAATCGTAATTCACCACTTCGGGAGCAAGGAATTCTGGAGTACCAAAATTAACTCGTAGTTTTTCTCTTGGCTTATACCTAAAAGAAAGCAACCACCAGATTTGGTTTAGTTTGTTGTCAAGTGCACCAAAGTACAGTGACAAGCTTTTTTATTGCACGCTATCCAGTCAGTGGAAAGAATATACATGATTACAATTAAGCTATCCACAGTGTACAGATACAGAATAAAAGTCTGAAGAAGGGTCTCGATCCGAAACGTCACCCATTCCTTCTCTCCTGAGATGCTGCCTGACCTGCTGAGTTACTCCAGCATTTTGTGATGCCAGAATAAAGGAAATAACGTTCGCGCATAATTAAGTGCACTGAGGTCCGATTAAAGATAGTCCGATAATCTCCAATGAGGTAGGTCGATAGTAGTTCAGGACTGCTCTCTAATTGTTGACAACAATTGTTGACAGAGTGGTTCAGTTGCCTGATAACAGCTGAGAAGAAACTCCCTGAATCTGGAGGTGTGCATTTTCACACATCTGTACCTTTTGCCTGATCAGAGAGGGGAAAAGGGGGAGATCGGGTCAGCCTTGGGAGACTGAGCACGTGTCTGAAATGGTTGCCATGTCAGCATAATCTCGAATTTGGCCAGAGATGAAAAGGGAGAAAGGCCCTGAACTGAAACATCACCCATCTATTTTCTCCAAAGATGCTGCCTGACCTGCTGAGTTTCTCCAGCACTTTGTGTCTGTCTATCTTTCATTTAAGCAGTGACAGGATTGGTCAAAGTCAGCATGGATTTATGAAGGGGTAATTATGCTTGATTAATCTTCTGGAATTTTTTTGTGGATGTAACAAGTAGATTTGAGTTTAGGAGCAAGGAGTTCTACTGCAGCAATACAGGGCCCTGGTGAAACCACACCTGGAGTATTGTGTGCAATTTTGGTCTAATTTGAGGGAGTGCAGCGTAGGTTCACCAGGTTAATTTCCTGGAATGGCAGGACTGGCATATGATGAAGGAATGGGTTGACTGGACTTGTATTCACTGGAATTTAGAAGGATGAAAGGGGATCTTATAGAAACATATAAAACTCTTAGATTGAACAGGCTAGATGCTGGAAACATGTTTCCGATGTTGGGGGAGTCCAGAACCAGGGGTCAGAGTTTAAGAATAAGGGGTCGGCCATTTAGGACTGAGATGAGGAAAAACTCCTTCACCCAGAGAGTTGTGAATCCGTGGAATTCCCTGCTACAGAAGGCAGTGGAGGCCAATTCACTGGATGTTTTCAAGAGAGAGAGTTAGATTTAGCTCTTAGGGCTAAAGGAATGAATGGATATGGGAAAAAAGCAGGAACGGGGTACTGATTTTGGATGATCAGCCATGATCATATTGAACGGCAGTGCTTGCTCGAAGGGCCAAATGGCCTACTCCTGCACCTATTTTTTCTATGTTTCTAAGTTCACCATCTTTTATCAATAGAATTTCTGGTTCAGGTAGATAGTCATCTATGCACTGCCACCACAATTAGATGGCATTGCTATTGAAATAGTAACATTCTGTGTGTACGTGTTCCACCATATCAAGTATAACAATTCCTAACACAGCTGGTGTTGCAGTCGGGAATGGTGCAGGGTTAGGGCCTGGCTTAGGGTTTCAATTCCTTTCGACTGAATAATACTTCTAAATTTAAAGTGGAAGTACCTTCCTTATTTGTTGGAGAAACTCGGCAGGTGAGGGGAGTTGGGTCAAAGGCTAGAGGTAAAAAGGTAAGAAGGATGTCAGATGAGGAGAGGAGAGAAGGCGTGAAATGTAAAGTCAGTGGGGAGGGATATGGGTAAACATTCCACTTCTCCCCACTCCTTATTCAACACCCTGTTATCTCCTTTTCACCCCAAGCCTTTGTCACTTGCTCCAGCCATCTGCCAAACACCCTCACCTGTATCTACCTATCATTTGTCCTGCCCCCACCTCTCTTCACCAGTTTTCTCCCGTCCCACCACATCAGTCTGAAGAAGGGTCCTGACCAAAACCGTCGCCTGTCCATTCCCTTCACAGAGGCTGCCTGACCCACTGAGTTTACCCAGCACTTTGTGTTTTGTTCAAGATTCCAGCACCTGCAGTTCCTTGTGTCTCCACTGCACTGCAGGAGTTTCATTCACGGCACAATGTCCAGTTATCGCCACCAGGTGGCACCATGGACCAGGAAACGTGTTGATATTTGCTTGCATGATTGAAATTAGAGTTTCAAGTGAATATTGATTTCTCTAATTTCAAGTAACCCTTGCATTCCCTCTCATTCCATCGCTCCACCACCCCAGTTGTCCTACTAGTTTCACTGTTTGTATCTCTTCCTTATCACCTCTTCCACAGCCAACAATGGACCATTGTGAACTCTTTGGCCATCGGTGCCGGCTCTGATTCGTTCTGTACCTTTTCATACCTTTAGTTTCCCTCTCACCTGACTCTCAGTCTGAAGAAGGGTCTCGACCTGATACGTCACCTATTCCTTTTCTCTAGAGATGCTGCCTGGCCCTCTGAGTTACTCCACCATTTTGTGTCTATCTTTGGTGTAAACCAGAATCCGCAGTTCCTTCCTACACATGCCAGCTTCAATATTCATTAAACATCAGATTATCTTGGTCATTCCTATTCTGCAGCAGCCTGGGGCTTACCTGGATCGGGGATGCTCCAGTATCCCCAACATGTGGACTATGAACATTTTTTTTTGTAAACAATGCCAAAATATGGTGACTGTGCATTTGGGGATTGTGCAAAAGAGTTTCACTGTGCTGTGCATACATGACAATAAACCATTGGCAGTATATGTATACAATGAACCAGACACTTCACAGCTTTTTGCAAAATGTACAATTTTAGATTATACTAAAATATAACTTATTCACCAATTAACTGGGCTTCATTGAAATTGTTCAATGTAAGATGCTTGGATCATAAGGTCATGTGAGAGTAGAAGTAGGCCATTCGGCCCATTAAGTCTACTCCGCCATTCAATCATGGCTGACCTATCTCCCCCTCCTAACCCCATTCTCCTGCCTTCTCCCCATAACCTCTGACACCCGTACTAATCAAGAATCTATCCTTGCCTTAAAAATATCCACTGACTTGGCCTCCATTGCCTTCTGTGGCAACGAATTCCACAAATTCACTCTGACTAAAGATGTTTCTCCTCATCTCCTTCCTAAAAGAACGTCCTTTAATTCTGAGGCTATGACCTCTCGTCCTGGACTCCCCCACTGGTGGGAACATTCTCTCTACATCCACACTATCCAAGCCTTTCACTATTCTGTATGTTCCAATGAAATCCCCCCTCATTCTTCTAAACCCCAGCGAGTACAGGCCCAGTGCTGACAAACGCTCATCATAGGTTAACCTACTCATTCCTGCGATCATTCTTGTAAACCTCCTCTGGACCCTCTCCTGAGCCTGCATATCCCTCCTCAGATATGCTGCCCAAAATTGTGCACAATATTCCAAGTGCGGCCTGACCAGCGCCTCATGGAACCTCAGCGTTACATCCCTGTTTTTGTATACAAGCCCTCTTGAAATAAATGCTAGCGTTGAGTTTGCTTTCTTTACCACCGATTCGACTTGCAGATTAACGTTTTGGGAATCCTGCACCACCAGCACGCCCAAGTCCCTTTGCACCTCCAATTTCTGGATTTTCTTCCCATTTAGAAAATAGCCTCCGACTTTATTCCTCCTACCAAAATGCATGATCAAGTACTTTATAATGAATTTGAAGTGTCGTTACCTTCTGGCCAGACCAAAGTCGATAATCTTGATTTGATTTCCCATGGAGTTTACACACAAAATATTCTCTGGCTGTAAACAAAGGAAAGCCATTTTTCATAAAATCACAGCATTCATCGATCATGTACATAGTTCATAAGACTAGTACATCTATAATAATCAAAATATATTGTTTTTGCAAGAGGTTCTTGACTAACATTTAAAACTAAATTTATTTGGTGTAAGAGTCATTTTACGGCACGGAAACAGGCCCTTCGGCCCAATTTGTCCATGCTGACCAAGATGGATTGTCTTCGCTTGCACGTGGCCGTTAGTTCTCACAACCCTTCCAGCCCATATATTTGAACGAATGCCTTCTAAAAGTTTATGATTATATCCACTTCTATAGCTTCCTGTGGCAGTTCATTCCAGATACAGACCACCCTGAGTAAAAAAGTTGCCCCTGCGATCTCTCTTAAATCTTTCCCTTCTCGCTTTGAGCCTCTGCTCTCTAGTTTTAGAATTCTTTAGCCTGGGAAAAAGACTGCGATTGCTCACCATGCCCATGCTCCTCGTGGTCTTGTACACCTCAATAAGGTCATCCATCAACCTCCTAGGCTCTAAAGAAGGAAGTCCCAGGCAGCCCAACCCCTCTCTATAACTCAAGCCCGCAAGTCCTGGTGAATCTCTTCTGCACCCTTTCCAACTTGATGATATCCTTCCGTGAGATGAGCAAGCAGAATTGCAGACAGCGCACCAGGTGCGGGCTGACCAGAAGGTTACTTTATCCTTTTTATTTGTTGACCTGCCTACACTCTGCACTCCCAGTCCCCCAATTCACCAAGAGGGCAAATATTGTACACACTGCCAATGATCCGTGACTCTGCAGCAGGCTATGAGAGGCCTGGAGTGGCCAAGATGATAGGCCACCTTCCCTCAGGAAGCACATGGTCCACATTTGATCATGAGAAATTTACGAGCCTGTCATGTAACGAATCTTGTATATACATAGTTAGTATAAGAAATGCTGCTGTTAAAGAAGTTAACACTCTGCATAAATACTTGCATTACAGGAATAATCCCAATAACATTGACAGCTCATCTACTTTGCGTTAAGTGCAGTCTGAAGAAGGGTTCCCACCCGAAACATCACCCATTCTTTTTCTCCAGAGATGCTGCATGACCTGCTGAGTTACTCCAGCACTTTGTGTCTACTTTGTTTTAAATCTCATTATTACATCTCCCAGTGAGTAAACATCATTTAAAAATTAATAATCGAAGGAAGGTTCTGTATAAAAGTTGAACGAATTTTACACAAGTTGCAAAATCACAAAAAAAGACTCAGCAGCCTGCTGAGTTACTCCAGCACTTTGTGTCATTTTTCGTAAGCCATCACCTGCAGATACTTGTTTCTACTTTAAAATTACCATTGATTACCGATGAACTAGTTACAAATCAAAGATGGAAAACTGAAAACTAAAAATAGAATCAAGAATCAAATAGAATAATCAAGAATCCACAAAAGCAATTAGATTTTTAATAAAAACTTTCAATGTTATATTTCTAAATGGAGAAATGTATAAAAGTACCTTTAGGTCTAAATGAAGCACATACTGTTGATGTATATATTGGATACCTTCACAGATCTGCTTCACATAGATGATTGTGTCCAATTCTGTCAGATTATAGTTTTCATCAATAATTCGATCAAATAGCTCTCCACCTCCAACACTACAATCAACATAATGTTCTGATGTAAGTTATATTAATAACACTTTCAATTTGGTTTAGTTTAGTTTAGAGATACAGCGCGGAAACAGGCCCCTCGACCCTGCCAAGTCCGCATCGACCAACGATCCCCGCACACTAACACTATCCTACACATATACTAGGGCCAATTTACATTTATATCAATCCAATTAATCTACAAGCATGTACGTCTTTGGAGTGTGAGAGGAAACCGAAGCACACGGACAAAACCCACGCGGTCACGGGGAGAACATACAAACTTCCTGTGGACAGCACTCGTAGTCAGGATCGAACTCTACCGTTGCACCACCTTGCTGCCCCAATTAGATTGCTCTTCTTTAAACAAATATGTAGTAAAGTAAACAAGTGATTTTTAAACAAAGAGCGCAAAGAGGATCTTATAGAGAGAGGTGTATGACATCATGTGACGAATTGATAGGGTCTTTTACCCAGAGTAAGAACCAGAGGACATAGATTTAAAGTGAGAGGGGAAAGATTTAATAGGAACCTGAGGGACAACTTTTTCATTTGGAGAGCGGTGGGTATATAGAACGAGCTGCTGGAGGAGGTAGTTGAGGCCGGTACAATATAACAACATTTAAAAGTCACTTGGACAGATACATGGATATGAAAAGTTTAAAGGTATATGGACAAAATGCAAAAGGTTTAGAGGGATATGGAACAAATGTGAGCAAATGGGACTAGCTTAGATGGGGTATCTGGGTCGGCATGGGTAAGTTGAGACTAAGGACTTGTTTCCATGCCATTTAGTACAAAATGCTGGAGTAACTCAGTGGGTCAGGCAGCTTTTCTGGAGAATATGGACAGGCAATGTTTCAAGTTGGGATCATACTTTAGAGTGATTGTGATAAGGGGGGAGAAAGATGGACGAGAGGACTAGATATCACGCAACAAAAAAGCTTTTCACTGTACTTCGGTACACGTGATAATAATAAAACTAAACTGCATCTGTTAAAGGTGCGGTAGATGTAACAACTGCATATACTTTATTGCAGTTAGCCGTTCACACATCTGTGGGCAGCACGGTGGCACAGCGGTAGAGCTGCTGCTTCACAGCGCCAGGGACCGAGTTCAATCCTGAGCTCGGGTGCTGCCTGTGTGGAGTTTGTACGTTCTCCCTGTGACCACGTGGGTTTTCTCCGGGTGCTCCGGTCTCCTCCCACATTTGTAGGTTAATTGGCTTCTGTATTCTAGTATGTCAGATAGAACTAGTGTATGGGTGATCGCTGGTCAGCGTGGCCTTGGTGGGCCAAAGGGCCTGTTTCCAGGCTGTATCTCTAAACTCTATCTGCACTGCCCTGCCATTAGAAGTATTCGTCTTGTGCTAAGCCCACAATGGGGTTTTGAGGAAATCCTCCACCTTCTGGTGCAGCTGTGACTACTTACTGAGTGATTTGAGTGGTATGCAGTCTGGGAACTTATTCATAAGTAGAGTCTTATTCATAAGTATTCTTATCACTAAAATGTTTTAAAATAAACTCTCTACTATCATTGAGAGGGTGTTGGTGAGGATCGCACACAGCACTCACATAACACCCAGCGTGATTTTGTCATTAAAATAAGCCGTGGAGCCACTCAGCACAGAAACGGGCCCTTCAGCCCAACGTGTCCATGCTAACCAAGATACCCCATCCAGTTTAGTTCCACATTTGTAGACTGATTGTAGTGGGGGGGTGGGGGGTGGGGGGGAGAAAGCTGGAAGAGAGGAGAAGCAGGGCAAAGTGTGGCGAGTGATAGGTGGACACAGCTGAGGGGGGTTGATTGGCAGATGGGTGAACAAAGGCCTGGGATGAAAAGGAGACGAGAGGGTGTCAGATGTGAGAGAAGAGGAGTGAAATGTGAAGCCAGAGGAAGGAATATAGGTAGAAAGGGGACGGGGGAATTATCTTAGTTATCCTAGAACATTCCCAGAGTTCCATCTCATACTCTTAAGCTAATACATAGATTCATAAACAGCTATCATTACAAGCAAAATTGTTCCTCAAATCAATAATTTTCTTTATCTATTCATGGT
This sequence comes from Rhinoraja longicauda, assembly GCF_053455715.1. Taxonomy (NCBI): domain Eukaryota; kingdom Metazoa; phylum Chordata; class Chondrichthyes; order Rajiformes; family Arhynchobatidae; genus Rhinoraja; species Rhinoraja longicauda. Next base: position 9,993,652 of record NC_135958.1, on the reverse strand, counting down.
CTATTTGAATTGCAAACAATTTCAGATGGCAATAAGTAATTTAATCTAAGATTAGCATGAATAATTTTGAAGCACACGCAATGTTCAGAATTTGAACACCTTTTTCACAGCAGTGATCCAGCCACTTACTATTCCATGATCAGAGTGACATTGTTCTTGGCTTCAAAGGCATCGTAAAGCTGGATCAGGTTGACATGACTCAACAGATTCATGACAGTTATTTCATTCCTTACATCTTCCTAAATCAGAAGAGAATTCAGATTAACAGCAGAATGTTTGGTACTAAGTAAACAGTTATTCTAGAAATGATATGTTTTTCTAAAGACTGTTTCAATGGTGGTCAGGTTCGATCCTGACTACGGGTGCTGCACTGTAAGGAGTTTGTACGTTCTCCCCGTGACCTGCGTGGGTTTTCTCCGAGATCTTCGGTTTCCTCCCACACTCCAAAGACGTACAGGTATGTAGGTTAATTGGCTGGGTAAATGTAAAAATTGTCCCTAGTGGGTGTAGGATAGTGTCAATGTGCGGGGATCACTGGGCGGCACGGACTTGGTGGGCCGAAAAGGCCTGTTTCCGGCTGTATATATATGATATGATATGATGATATGATATTTACCACTATGTGCACACGCACACACACACACACACACACACTGCACATGCAACCAAACGCGCACATACATGCATGTGCACACACACACCACATGCACATGCATGCACACACATAATGCATGCATGCACACATACGTAGTGCCTATTTTTCAGAATGTGTACATAAGCACGCGGACACATACATGCACAAACACGCACATGCACACACACACACACACACACACGCACCACCTATTTTTCAGAATGTACACACACACAAGTGCGTGCACACGCATGCGCACACACACACAAATGTTTGTACACAATTGACTCCCTACACCACATTGCAGACGAACGAAAAAGCAGCGGATAGTGGCATTGAAGAGACGTTTAGATAGGCACATGGATATGCAGGGAATGGAGGGATGTGGATTATGTGCTGACAGATAAGAGTGGGTCTTAGCAACATATGGGCAGATGCAATGCTGACTGGGTTTACACTCTTTAGACTTCAGAGATACAGCGTGGAAACAGTCCTTCGGCACTCCGAGTCAGTGCCAAACAGCGATCCCCGCACACTAGCACCATCCTACACACAAGGAACTATTTACAATTTTTACCAAAGCCAAAGCCAGGAACTTACCCTGTCCTTTGATCCTTTCACCTTTATTATTTTGGCAGCAAGTTCGAGGCCTGTTGCTGTTTCTGCGCACTTATGAACCTGGCCAAACCGACCCCTGGATTACAAAGAAATAACAATTACGTTTTATAAGAAATTGGTAGACCAGGTTACAACAGAAGCTTTGTTAAGATTCTCATTTCCCCACCTCTCCTGCGCCCCACCTGGACTCAGACCTATATCTCCCCTTCCACTACATTCCTTCGTCTAGCTTCACAATTCGCAACTTCTTCAATCCTTTTGTCTCGTACCTTCTGTCTTTTCATCAGTCCAAAGAAGGGTCACAACCCGAAACGTCACCCATTCGCTCTCTCCAGAGATGCCGCCTGTCCCGCTGAGTTACTCCAGCATTTTGTGTCGACCTTCTGTTTTTTCATCTCTGGCTTTGTCCAACATCTGCCTATCAAAACCCGCTTTGTGTCAAACTATTTCCTACCAGGCTTTGTCCTGCCTCTCCTCTCTTCCAGCTTTCTCCCCCCCCCCCCCCCCCCACCATTCCCTACAATCAGTCTGAAGAAGTCCTGATCCGAAACCTCACCGATTGATAATCTCGCAAGATGTTGCCTGATCCACTTAATTACTCCAGCACGTTGTGTTTTTTTTTTTAAGAATTCCATTGTTCCTTTGTCGGTACATATGACAATTTAACACTCTGGACTCTCAACTCATAAACATATTTACACGGTTAGAACTTACGGAAAAGTAGAATTTTTAGACTACTTGATACACTGCATGTATGATACGTTTGGTAGAAATTGAGACACGATAAACTGCAGATGCTGTAATCTTGAGCAAAACACTAAGTGCCGGAGGAAGTCAACGGGTCAGGCAGCATGCCAGTGGAAGGAATGGACAGGCGACGTTTTGGATCAGGAAGAAGGGTCCCGACCTGAAACATTGCCTGTCAATTCCCTCAATGGATGCTGCCTGACCCACCGAGATCCTCCAGCACTTTGTGTTGTGCTCAAAATTACAGCATGTGTAGATTTATAAGATCATAAGACATAGGAGCAGAATTAGGCCATTCGGCCCATCAAGTCTACTCCGCCATTCAAGCATGTCTGATCTATTTCTCCCTCCTAACCCTCCTATTCTCCTGCCTTCTCCCCATAACCCCTGACACCCATTCTAATCAAGAATTCATCTATCTCTGCCTTAAAAATATCCACTGACCTTGCCTCCAAAGAATTCCACAGATTCAACACCCTCTGACGAAAGAAATTGCTCCTCATCTCCTTCCTAAAAGAGCGTCCTTTGATTCTGAGGCTATGACCTCCAGTTCTAGACTCTCCCACTAGTGGAAACATCCTCTCCACATCCACTCTATCCAAGCCTTTCACTATTCTGTAGGTTTCAATGAGGTCCCCCCTCATTTTGCTAAACTCCAGCGAGTACCGGCCCAGTGCTGACAAACGCTCATCATATGTTAACCTACTCATTCCTGGGATCATTCTTTTGGACCCTCTCCAGAGCCAGCACATCCTTCCTCAGATATGGTGCCCAAAATTGTTCACACTATTCCAAATGCGGCCTGACCAGCGCCTTATTCCAGAGCCCCCCATCCTTTTGTTCATCAGCAATTGTCCAAGATGACTGAAGATCTTGAGGCAAACCTACCCTCCTAATACCTCATCGTGATGAACAGTGTATGAGGAGTCTACATGGACTTGTTTGGTGGTCACAATGCGATGACTGAAGGGTGCGGGAGGCGATGGACTATCATCTGAAAAGGAAAAGGAAATCTTTACAACCGGCATTGCAAATGGTTTCAGAAATATGACTGAAAGTGAGGTACGCTTAGGGTTGCCAACTGTCCCGTATTAGCCGGGACATTCCGTATATAGGGCTAAATTGGTTTGTCCCATACGGGACCGCCCTCGTCCCGTATTAGGCCCGGGGGGCGATGTGGGCCCGGACACTGTGTGCCCAGACACTGTATGCCCGGACACTGTAGGCCCGGGCACTGTAGACCCGGACAGTGTAGGATCAGAGGCCCGGGCGCCACCTAACGGAGGTTGCGTAGCAACCTGCCACCCGGCCCGGGCAGCCGCCATTGGTGGAGCGGGAGCACGTGGGCACGGGGCGGTGACATCACTTTTTGTCCCTTATTTGGGAGTGAGAAAGTTGGCAACCCTAGGTACGCTGGAAGTAATATCTAGAGTGTGAAAAATCAATTAACCAATAATGATCTTGTAATCTTCTGGCATTTCCACATCCCCCTTTGTTTTCTCTGCCTCGGCTGTGGTCTCTGTAGAGTCCCCCTTTTCTTGTTCATTTACTTGGTCAGCTTCTTTGCTGGTTGTCTGGGCCTCTTTTGAAGCCTGTGATTCAATACCTATCTCCGGATCACCGCGGTTTTCCGTTTTACTTTGACACCTCTGGATATTTTCCTCGTTCTCTTGGCTATTGATGTCTTGTGATGCTTTTTCCTGCTGTTCAGACAGTTTGCCGACTCTTACGTCAGACACCGCGATGGGCTTTGTCCCCTTTGCTGTTTTTTGCAATAAATTAGCTTTTGTGGTTTCCTTGGGTTCTTTGAGCTTTTTGAGGGGTTCCTTCAGCCCTTTGAAAGGTGCAGGCACAAGGATTTTGCTGGCTTTAATGTCCGGATTGTTCCCTGCAGTGAGCTTGGAAGTCCTTCTCTTCATTGAAGTCCTGTAAAATAGTCACAGCACAAAATAACTACAGAATAGTGAAAGGCCTGGAAAGAGTGGATATGGAGAGGATGTTTCCACTAGTGAGAGAGTCTTGGACAAGAGGCCATAACCTCAGAATAAACGGACGTTCCTTTAGGAAGGAGATGAGGAGGAATTTCTTTAGTCAGTGGGTGGTAAATCTGTGGAATTCTTTGCCACAGAAGGCTGTGGAGGCCGTCAGTGGATATTTTTAAGGCAGAGATAAATAGATTCTTGATTAGTACGGGTGTTATGAGGAGAAGGCAGGAGAATGGGGTTAAGAGGGAAAGATAAATCAGCCATGATTGAATGGCGGAGTAGACGATGGGCCAAATGGCCTAATTCTGTTCCTATCACTTATGCTGATTTACTAAAAAGTCAAAAGTTGCTTGAGTAACTCAGCGGGTCAGGCAGCATCTCTGGAGAACAAGGATAGGTGACGTTTGGGGGTCAGGACCCTTCTTCAGGCCCTGCCAGGCCCAAAACGTCACCTATCCATGTTCTCCAGAGATGCTGCCTGATCCGCTGAGTTACTCCAGCACTCTGTGAAACGTCAACTATCCATGTTCTGCAGAGATGCTGCCTGACCCGTTGAGTTACTCCAGCACTTTTTGTCAGTTTAATGATTTTTTTTCTCACTTTAATACTTTAATAGTTTAAATTTTAATTAGGGTTTAGTAGTGAAACAATAATGAAAAACAACATCTGATTTTTAAAAATTAAATTACAATGAATTGAAACCTAAGGACTTAGCGCTTGACGTAAGGGCTCAAGGCTTGACGCATTACTTTCATTGTTTAATTGTTACCTCTCTGGAAGTAATGTAGAGCTTCCATCAAACTTTGAAGGACTGGTAGCCAGACTGATCCCTGCAGCTTCTGTTGTGCCAGCAGACTTCATCTTATGGGTCTCCTTCCCCTGACTTTGTTCTATTCTCTGCCCTTGATGTTCGTCATTCTCTTTGCACACTTCTTCCCGGTGCTGTCCCGGTGTTTTCTGATCCTGCGGACATCCCTCATTTTCCCCGGGAACCTCCTTTCCTCTCCTTGTTGCTAAGCATGTCTCTTTCTCACCGGATGCCCCAAACCCCTTCGCCACAGCAGGAGTTTGTGGAGAGGCCGAACATCCCGATGACTCTTTGTGCTTGGCTGCTCTCTCTGAGGAGTTGGCCTCTTTACACTGCAACCTTGCTGGTGATTCAGGTACAAAGTGGCTGTCCTCGCTCACGTGTTCATCGCTACGTTTCTCGTTCTTTCCACAAAGCTCTGTGCCTTCATTGCTGTCTGAAAAAGCAATGTTCAACAAAACCATTCAAAAATCCTACATTTCATGAATAAATAATACTATCATGCGTAAGAAGGAACTTAGTTTTAGTTTAGAGATACAATGTGGAAACAGGAACTTCGGCCCACCAGGTCCGCGCCAATCCGCTGAGTTACTCCAGCACTCTGTGAAACGTCACCTATCCATGTTCTCCAGAGATGCTGCCTGACCCGCTGAGTTACTCCAAACGTTTGTGTCTTTTTTTATTAGCCAGCATCTACAGTTCCTTGAATAAGGATTTTAATGCATTTTTAAGCATACATGTGGTGGAAATGTATCATACTGACTCACCAATATTATCAATATTACTTTTCTGGAGCTTTTTGTTTGTGTAATGTTAAAGCTGGGAATCAGAAGCAAAATGTGGCTTGGAATATTTTAGCTCAGTATGCTTTGCGTTGTTGTGTTCTCTCCACTGCAGAGAGGGTAGCACAGCTGGCAGAGCCTCTGCCTCAAGGTGCCAGAGACCCCGGTTTGAACCTGACCAGAGATGTGGTCTTTGTAGAGTTTGCACGTTCTCCCTGTGACTGCGTGGGTTTCCTCCGGGTGCCCCGGTTTCCTTCCACATTCCAAAGACGTGCGGGTTTATGGGTTAATTACCCCTCTGTAAATTGCCCCCTCGCGTGTAGGGGGTGGATGAGAAAGTGGGATAACATAGAACTAATGCGTAGGAAGGAACTGCAAATGTTGGTTAATATTGAAGATAGACACAAAGTGCTGGAGTAACTCAGCGGACCAGGCAGCCTCTCTGGAGGAAAAGGATGGGTGACATTTCGGGTTGGAAGCCTTCTTCAGACCGAGCGGGACTAGTGTGAACCGATAGAACTAATGTGAACGGGTGTTCGATGGCCAGAGTGGACTTGGTGGTCTGAAAGACCTGTTTCCATGCTGCATCTCTAAACCAACACCAGACTGTAACTGTGCAGCTATGAAGCCAAACACATGCAATCTCACAGCACCTCGCCATTTCTCAATGAGCCGGTGTTTTTTTCCCGTACCTTCAGACACTTCTCTGCTTATCTGCACTTGGACTCCTCTGCTGTTAAATCCACACTTCACTTTGGCATCTTTATCTTCAACTTTATTCTTTGCCTGTTAAGAAAATGATTTACTAAGTAACGGAACAGCAAGCACTGAATGACACAAGGAAACCTCCATCCACTCTGTGGCCCTGGTTTGGTCCTGGGAGTAAACAACGAAATGTGAGTGCGGAGGATTGGTGAGAGCGGGTCATCTTACTGACCATCCCATTTAATAGTCAAGAGTGTTTAATTGTTATATGTACTGACAGTAGAACAATTACATTTTATTTGCAGCAGCACAACAGGCTTGTAAGTGCCATACACAGGGGTAATATATAATAATCAAAAATTCAATAAATTAATAACTTGATGTATTCAAGAGAAAGTTAGATATAGGTCTTAGGGCCAACGGAATCAAGGGATATGGGGAGAAAGCAGGAACGGGGTACTGATTCTGGATGATCAGCCATGATCATATTGAATGGCGGTGCTGGCTCGAAGGGCCGAATGGCCTACTCCTGCACCTATTTTCGATGTTTCTAATACTAGTACATATAAACAGCGTTCTCAGTGCAACCGAAGACAGTCCATAGAAGTTCATAGTTAAGGTTAGCGTTGTGAGGTGTTCAATAACCTGATGGTGGTTGTGAAGAAACTGCTTTTGAACCTGGAGATCATGGTTTTCAAACTCTTGTACCGTCCTTCCCAGTGGTAGGAGTGAGATGTGAACGTGGCCAGATTAGGATGAAAGCGGCCAATAATGATGGAGATACCAAGTGGGCAACATAAATGGGAGAAGCAGAACCTTAGCTGTAAAAGACCGAGAAAAATTGGTGTGGGTCTTTGATGATGCTGGCTTCCTTTCTGAGGCAGTGCCTCATGGTTATCCCTTTGAAGGTCGGGAGGTCAGTACCTGTGATGGACCGGGCAATGTCCACCACTTTTTTTAATCTCCTTCGTTCATCGTAATAATCGGGGAGCAGCGTTAATTGGAGAGGGCGACGGTTGTGATCGGGAATGGGGTGTGCAAGTGATCTGGAGGAGATCCACATCCTTTGAATGTGGGATTGAGTGGGACACTTCTCTCCTCAGCTCCACAATGACAGGAGTACGTTTAAGGAAATTGCCTTGCTAATTGTGGCCGGCACACATGGTAAGAACCCATTGCATACTCTGCATAGAAGAAAGCCAGGTCTGCTCATGACCAAGTGTCTATTCTTGGCATCTCTGACGTGGGCCAATTTTATGACCTTTATCAATCTGGCCCACAGCACATTTATGGCGCACAACAAACATGCTCTGCCATTCTCAAGGTTATTTAACAGCTGAGGACAGGTGTTGCACGGCCAAATTTCCAAGATGCAGAAACTCACAGCCGTACAAAGTCAACGTACGGTTCAACAATTTGTTAAAAAAAAAGCTTTTCTAGAATTTGTTTCTTTTATTTCTTATTTTGACTGTCCACAATTAATCTTGGCCTTTTTTAGCTAAGGTTCTGCTTCTCCCATTTATGTTGTCTACACTCTAACTTCTTGTCTTATTACTTCCATCATTACTGACCTCTTTCACCCTCATCTATATATATATTCAAGATTCAAGATTCAAGATAGCTTTATTTGTCATCCAATATTGGACGAAATTCAGTCACCCACAGTCCAACAAGCATTAAATAAGCATTAAAATTACACAACCCCAAAAAACCCCCAAAACACAGTCCAACAATAAAAGCATTAAATAGGCATTCAAATTACACAACCCCAAAACCCCCAAAAACACAGTCCAACAATAAAAGCATTAAATAGGCATTCAAATTACCCAACCCCAAAAACACACAAAAAAAAGAAACATCCATCAAAGAAACATCCATCACAGTGAGTCTCCTCCAGTCCTCTCTCTCCTCACTGTGATGGAAGGCCACAATGTCTTTCCCTTCTCCTGCTGTCCTCGCCCGCAGTCAGGTTGTTGTGGTTGCAGGCCGCACCGGACGGTCCACAGCGGGCCAAGCCCAAGGCGAGTCGCAGCCGCTCCCGCAGCCGCTCCCGCAGCCTCCGAAGACGGCCGGCTCCGCCGATGATAAGTCCGATCCGGGGCGGGCGAACACGCTGCTGCTGCCACTGTTGCTGCACGTCGGGGCGGTCGTGGCTCCCGACATTGAAGCCCCCGCCCAGCAGAGAAATATCCCGCGGCATATCTTAGGCCGCGCCGGACGGTGAAATGTCCGCGACCCAAGCCCCGCGATCCGGGGCGGGCGAACCCGCTGCCGCTGCCGGAGCTCCCGATGTCGGCATCCACGCGGCCCGAGCCTAAGGCGAGTCGCAGCCGCTCCCGCAGCCTCCGAAGACGGCCGGCTCCGGTGATGGTAAGTCCGATCCGCGGGCTCTGCGAACCAGAGCCCTGGAGGCCGCCAGCTCCAGGAGTTGGGCCGATGGTAGGCCGCAGCAGGAACGGAGACACCACCCAGAAAACAAAGGTCGGGTCTCCGTTCGGAAGGGACACATATTTACAATGTTACAGTTCCCCCCCTCCCCCCCACATACACACATAGTACACAAACACAAAAACACCACATCACAACTACAATTAAGACAAAAAAAACAACAAAAACACAAAGACAAATGGACCGCAGGTGAGCCGCAGCTGCTAGGGCAGCGCCGCCATTTTGTGCTATATATGTAGGAAGGAACTGCAGATGATGGTTTACACCAAAGATAGACAGAAAAAGTTGGAGTAACTCAGCGGCCCAGGCAGCACCTCTGGAGAAAAGGAAGAGGTGACGTTTCGGGTCGAGACTCTTCTTCAGACTGAGGGTCAGGGGAAAGGGAACCTAGAGGTATGAAAAGATACAGAACAAAGTGTAGATCCATGTCTGACACCATGACACCACCCCACTTCTGACACCATGTTTGTGAGTGTGTTCATTCAGAGGCACTCTGGTATATATATATAAGTCCTTTATTAGCAGATCCTGCTGTACATATGCTGGCTACCGTTATCTCCAGTCCCCAGGAAGATCTCCCAGCTAACACAGAGCAAATGGCACCAATGGCCAAGGAACCCACAATGGTCCCACAATGGTTGGCTGAAGAGGAGATGCAAATGAAGGAAAAAGGACAGTGAAACTAGCAAGACAACTAGGGTGGGGGAGGGACGGAGAGAGAGGGGATGCAAGGGTAACTTGAAACTAAAGAAATCAATATTCATATCGCTGGGTTGAAAGCTCAGGCAGCTAACACGTTCAATTAAGGCACTGCTTTTTTTGTGACAATGTGGAATATTGGCATCTCTAAGAAGTTAAAAAGTAGATTGATGTACAGTAGCCAAAATCTTCATGTGAAGGTTGCAAAACATACTTGACTAATAAAGTATGATTATGATTATTATTATTATTATTATGATTATGAAGTTACATACCAGAACCTTTTTGCGCAGAGAAAAAAACACTGAGTTAATGTCTGAAGAATGGTCGACCCAAAACGTCACCCATTCCTTCTCTCAACAGATGCTGCCTGTCCCACTGAGTTACTCAGGCTGTTTGTGTCTATCTCCAGAGATGCTGCCTGTCCCACTGAGTTACTCAGGCTGTTTGTGTCTATCTCCAGAGATGCTGCCTAGCCCTCTGAGTACACCAGCATCTGCAGTCCCTTGTGTCTTTGTATCTGAGTAAGGGTCACCTGGTACTGTTATCATCCCATGGATCCCACGTTATTCATTTGGATCGATTACATCTGACAGTTATATAGTATGCTTCAGTCATATTCAAAGGCAAGGCAGTTCGATGAAATCCATCCTCTTCCCACTGACAATACCAAAGTTTAACAATGGACCTGTAATCGTCTAAATCCAATGAGGACTAGTGTAAATTCCATCACATTCAACAAATAAACAGCGCCAGAGAAACAGGTTTGATCCAGACCTAGGGGGCTGTCTGTGGAGTGACCTCGTGGGTTTCCTCCAGGTGCTCTGGTTTTCTCCCACATCCCAAAGACTTCCGGTTTATGGGATGATCGGCTCTCTGTAAATTGCCTCCTAGTGTGCAGGGAGTGGATGTGAAAGTGGGATAACATAGAACTATTGTGAACGAGTGATCGATGGTCGGCATGGACTCGATGGGCCGAAGGGCCTGTTTCCATGCTGTATCTTTCAACCAGTCAATCAATCAAAGTGATCTCTTGGTCTTTGAAGATATTAAGTTTGTCCAAACAATGTTCAGCATCAATCAGTAAAGACAAAGAATGTCGAATGAGAGGCAACGTATCAGAATTACTACAGCAAGGAGGAAATGTTAATTAACTCCTGCCACCAGAAGTAGTCTGTCGTGATCACAGCCTCAAGATGAATATTCCACCATCAAACACAATGCAGCGGATGGTAACTAGGCTTATCCCTTGTGTCGACTGTGTATGGCATGAGAAATGAATGGAGAAGTACATGATATTTCAGTCAGTATTGGAAATGTCAAGAGACGCTACGAGAAATATACAAGACCATGAAGGGAATGCAAGTTTTTAATCTAACACGTTATTTCTGATGGTACTACATCGCAACATGTATACTTATAAACTGTCATGTTTTCCTATCTGTCTGACGAAATCAATTGTTCATGGTAGCAAAATATAGAAAATGACAGATTTAAGACACTAAAAAAGTTAACTTTAATAAAAGATAAAGTTTGAAATAAAACCATTTAACCAAAAATTCAGACTTGCATTGCATTTGATAGTCAGCGTGTTTAACATCGGTTTGTTAACCAACAAAAATTATATCAGTTTTAAACATTCTATTCCTTTCCATTCTTTTCATTGTTCATCATAATTGCATTGTTCTCCGTTTTCAGCACTATGAGATCAAAGGTAAACCTCTTCTGCACCATTCCTGATTCCTTCCTGATCTAAATTGTAAATATGTACAACATATCATGGTTTGCAGTCTAGTGTTGCTTCAGGTGTAAGGATGGTTGAGTCAGTGGAGACCCTTGGACTATGCTTGATCGGACTTTACTGGACTTTATCTTGCACTAAACATTATTCACGTTATTCTCTTTATCCTGTACACTGTGGATGCCTCGATAATCATGTATTGTCTTATACTACTTGCTGCTCCACTGCGATTTCTCCTCAAGGTATGTCTACTTTGAAGAAGTTCTCCTCCTCTCTTCGACGAGAGTTTAGCAACATGCTCTCTCGCTGCTCCCCCTCTGTGATTTCTCCTGCCCTCCTACTCTACGCCCAGATCTCCCTCTATCTTCCTGTCTCCACCTATATCCTTCCTTTGTCCCGCCCCCCTGACATCAGTCTGAAGAAGGGTCTCGACCCGAAAAGTCACCCATTCCTTCTCTCCTGAGATGCTGCCTGACCTGCTGAGTTACTCCAGCATTTTGTGAATAAATACCTTCGTCTTTCTGTTGACTAGTCGGCATGCAACAAAAGCTTTTCACTGTGCCTCGGTACAGGTGCCAATAAACTAAACTAAACTCAAACTCATACCCATAGATGTACTCTCTTAAAGAGAGCCAAGTCCTCACTCCATCATTTAGACTTTAGACTCTACTTCAGACTTTAGAGATACAGCGTGGAAACAGACCCTTCGGCCCACTGAGCCCGCGCCGACCAGCGATCACCCCGTACACAAGCACCTTCCCACACACTAGGGACACTTTACAAGTTTACCAAAGCCAATTAACCTACAAACCTGGACGTCTTTGTAATGTAATGTGGGAAGAAGCTGGAGCTCCCGGAGAAAAGCCACACGGTCACAGGAAGAACGTACAAACTCCGTCCAGACAGCACCCGGAGTCAGGATCGAACCCGGGTCTCTGGTGCTGTGAGGCAGCAACTCTACCGCTGCGCCACCGTGCCACCCCGTAAGGGCAGGGCGGGTGGGTTAAGCTCCAGCCTCAAGGAAATCAAATCACTTTCACAGCCCAACTGAGACATGCTCTCTGGCTTGCTAATTGTGAAAATTGTAAGAACGTGACTTCTTCTGAATGTCTCTGATGTTCAAAGACATTCAAAAACTATTAAAGTGACCAGTAATTAACATTTAAATGAAAAATAAACAAAACTGGAATCACTAAAGTATTTAGGACCAATGTGATACTTCAGGTAACTAGACATTCCCTGACCCGTTCGGTCTCGACCCAAAACATCACCCATTCCTTCACTCCAGAGATGCTGCCTGTCCCGCTGAGTTACGCCAGCATTTCGGGTCTATCTTCGGTGTAAACCAGCACCTGCAGTTCCTTCCTACTCAAGATTCTTTCTGAAATTGGCCAAGCTATCAATAATTATAATCAATGTAAAAATGGTAATTTCACTCATTTCTATCTCCTACTCTCACAGGCTCTGTTCTCAATTCAAATGAACAAGGAGGTGGTTTCTTGCCCAGGTCAACCCCGCTGTGTGATTTTCAGACTGCTGCCCTAATGTAAATGCCCCTGTGCTGGTTTCCATGTGGTCATCTTTAGGGCAGCACGGTGGCACAACAGAAAAGTTGCTGCCTTACAGCGCCAAAGACCCGTGTTCGATCCCGACCACGAGTGCTGTCTGTACGGAGTTTGTACTTTCTCCCCGTGACCGGGTGGGTTTTCTCCAGGGTCTTCAGTTTCCCCCCACACTCCAAAGACATACAGGTTTGTAGGTTAATTGGCTTGGTAATAAATGTAAATTGCCCCTAGTGTGTGTAGACAGTGTTAATGTGTGGGGATCGCCGGCCCAAAGGGCCTGTTTCTGTGCCGTATCTCTAAACTAAACTAAACTAAACTAAACAAAATCTCTGAAAATGCTGGCCAGTAATACGGAATTATGCAATTGCATACACAGACATATCTGTGCATTTTAAAATTAATAACATTAACATTCAGAAATGGCAGCAACCATGCATGGAACTAAACTACGCAAAAATAAAGAATTTCACCGTATGTCGGTGCAATGAAGTGCCATTGAAACATTGGAAATGCCAGCATTTCCCACAAAATCCCAGCCAATTTCTTATATCAACCTCCAGTTCTGTGGCTTATTAGTTTCAGGTTACATTTAAAATGAAGATCTAAAATGAAACTTTATACAATGTACATGAGAGAAAAAAAATACAGCTGTTTCCAAATTGGGTGGGGTAAGAACTGAACATTAACAGTAACAAAGTATGGAGTTATATCTTACACCTTGTACTTAACCGAGCATGGACAGAGGTCATTTGGCCCATCAAAACCATACTAGCTCCCAAAGGAACGAACCCACTAGCCCTATTCTTCCTCTTTTTTTCTCCGTGCCCATGTAACCTCTCATCTGAGCTTCAGTCCCTGACTCTCAGTCTGAAGAAGGGTCTCGACCCGAAACGTCACCTATTCATTTTCTCCAGAGATGCTGCCTGTCCCGCTGAATTACTCCAGCTTTTTGTGTCTATCATCACTAAATACTTTCTTGGACCTTATGGTTTAATTTAAATGCGCGCTCAAAGTAATCTAAAGCAGAACTCTCTTTCCAAGCGCACAGTTATATATTTTAAAAATCATCAGCGTGTTAAAAATAGTCTCTCTCTCTTTTGCATTAACTCTTTAAATTTTGTGGACCCACAGTTAAGTTCTGGTTTTCCGCTCTCATTAGACACAATCCATAGACAAAGTTCGATGTCCGCAATGGGGTAGAGGTGTGTAGGAAGAACTGTAGATGCTGGTTTAAACTGAAGATAGACACAGAATGCTGGGGTAACTCAGCGGGACAGGCAGCATCTCGGGAGAGAAGGAAACGACACCCATTCCTTCTCTCCAGAGATACTGCCTGACCCGCTGAGTTACTCCAGCATTTCGTGTCTATCTTCAGTGTAAACCAGCATCTGCAGTTCCTTCTTACACATTTCCCCTCTGGTTTATGACTCGTAACACACTAGAGCACAACAGGATTGGAGTGGTACAGGAACTGTATCATCATTGAGATAATTCTGTTATTATTTTACTGTAATATATACTATATGAGTAACACACTTTCACACAAGACAGCACCTGTGACTTTTCCATTTATGTTTAAACAAATAAATGCTAAAACAAGGCAACTGTGAGGATGATTTTGATTTTGTTCCAGAAGTGTAAAACAGTCCCTTTTTCTACTCAAAGTCAAAATCATTTCCTTGGCTCCTATAACTTATCAGAGGTTATGGGGAGAAGGCTGGAGAATGGGGTAAGGAGGGAGAGACAGATCAGCCATGATTGAATGGCAGAGTAGATTTGATGGGCCGAATGGCCTAATTCTGTTCCTATCACTTATGAAATTTGAACTTTTTCAGTCAGAGAGTTGTGAATCTGTGGAATTCTCTGTCTCAGAAGGCAGTGGAGGCCAATTCTCTGAATGCATTCAAGAAAGAGCTGGATAGATCTCTTAAGGATAGCGGAGTCAGGGGGTATGGGGAGAAGGCAGGAACGGGGTACTGATTGAGAATGATCAGCCATGATCACATTGAATGGCGGTGCTGGCTCGAAGAGCCGAATGGCCTCCTCCTGCACCTATTGTCTATTGTCTATTGTATATTATACGAATAGCGAATTATTCGATCATAAGTGCTAAGTGTTAAAAAAAAAAGTATTTTCATTCTAACCATATAATTTTTTATTAAACATTATGATTTGTTTTTAACAATAGCTTTTTAATAAATTGACTGACCTCTGAATATTCTATTAGACTTCCCTTTCTCCACGGCACCGTCCCTTTAAGAATAAACTGAACGACGTGGGAATTTTTGAAGGTTTCGCCCACGAAGTGGACAGCTTTACTGACGGCTGACACCGTTCTCTCGATGCCGTCCAACTTCTCCTTTTGCTTCGCCGTGCCTTCGTGCACGGACACGACCAGCCTGAGCAGCTCCGTGAACAGAGGCTTCATCTCCGAGTGCCCAAGGCAGTCGGCATGTCGCAAGGGGTCAGTGACACCTTTCCTCTCTCCCGCCACTTCACGGCTGCCTTTTAGCGGTGTCCGCAGCACAATATTCTTCTCCAAGTCACACATCCCCTCGGACATGTGGTCCAGTTTCTTGAGAACTTGCCCTTGGAAGTTCACTATTTGGTCAATCTTCTCGTTCAGAAGATTCAGTTTGCCGTCCATTGCACTCAGATTATTGGCCACTGTGCCTTGATGAGGACCAGAGGGTTTCTTTGCCTGTACGACGGGCTCACTTTTATTCTGAGCGTCTGCATTACCTCCTTCATACATTCTGGCCAAGCAAGTCGTCAGGGAGACACGTGCACTCATTTTGTTGGAAATAAATCAGAAACAAAAGAGCTTTTCAAAGCACGCCTTGTGACATTGCCTTCGATAATCTCCAAAACAAAACCACCGCCTAACAGGTCTGTTTCTCTCGCCTAATCCCCAGCTCAGTTATATTGCCATAGAAGAACAATAAATCAGCTTCAACATTGTCATTCCCCTTCAGCTGCACTCTGCTGTCACTGTCGCCCCGCACAGATTCTTAAATAACCGAGCCTGGTTTATGTAATCCAAATTTTCCGTTGCCATTTGATGTCACTGAAATGTTCCTGTGCGATTAGCATATTTTTTTTTTCTCTGAGGGACCTGTTGACAAACATGTCATCTGCAAAAAAAGTGACAAATCGCGACGACTTCCATTTATTAATACCGCAAAGTCCTCCATGTGTAAAATAATCTATTATTAAAAATGTCCCACCGCCCACAAGTGCAGCCTTAAGATGAACTACAAAGAATCAGTTGGCTCATGTGTGCAACTATTCGCAACTGATGGAGACTACGTGGTCTCAAATGGAAATGCAGCTCGCGGCTTGATGCTGGATGCCAGATGAGACTAAAATAGACAGTGATGACAATTGCATTATTTTCTTTTCGTCACATGCCTCCAACATTTCAGAAGATGGACACAAAATGCTGGAGTAACTCAGCAGGACAGGCAGCATCTCTGGATGAAGGAATAGGGTCTGAAGAAGGGTCTCGACCTGAAACATCGCCTCTTCCTTTTCTCCAGAGATGCTGCCTAACCCGCTGAGTTACTCCAGTTTTTTGTGTCTATCTCTGGTTTGCAGGTTAATTGGCCCTCGGTAAATTGGCCCTCGGTGGTTAGGGGATGGATGAGAAAGTGGGATAACATGGAACTAGTGTGAACGGGCGATCGATGGTGGGATAAAAGGTGGTAAATTACTCTGGTACAATACGACAGGTATTGTGCAGTGCGTGTTTATTATGGGAAATCAACTCAGTAGTTTCCAAAGGAGGCGTTAGTGATGTCAAAGAATTTCACACCTTACTGTTGCAAGGCGAGCAGGCAGGTTTATTAAAAATGGGGCTATTTAATAAATGCATTCCTTCAATTAGTCACACACCAGAGGTCAACATTCTTATCTGACTGGAGAAATGCCGGGGGGAATGCAGAATCCAAACCATTTGTATTGACGTTGCTCTTGCATTCCAGCCTGAGAGATCTGAATGTTATCATCAGAAGCAAATCCCTTGAAAGGTCCCAGGCCATCATTAGCAAACATCAGATTTCACACTCCTGAACAAGCGACCGGCTGAGTCCCTCTGATATTTACACAGAAATCATTACTGTTATGCTTTAAAACCATTAACTTATCATGATGAATGTCAGTGCACTAGCTTTAGACTTTGGAGACACAGGTCCTTCAGCCCACCCGAATGCACGCCGACCAGCGATCACTAGCACTGTCCTACACACTAGGGACAATTTACAATTTTTACCGAAGCCAGTAAACCCAGAAACCTGTACGTCATTGGGATGTTATGTTTGAGCATCCGGAGAAAATCCACGTGGTCACAGGGACAACGTACAAACTCTGCACAAACAGCACCCGTAGTCAGGATCGAACCCGGGTCTCTGGTGCTGTAAAGCAGCAACTCTACCGCTGTGCCACACTAAACAGAAAAAATTCAGGTTGAACGTTTTCTATCCTGACTGTATTTGTACAACAGGGCCTTTGGAAGGAATCAAATCAGCGACTAATTCTGTTTTCAACTAATGTGTTTTCATAAAAGAGAAGTGAAAACTCCACATTAACTAAATTCTGGAGGGAAACTGGATTGCACATCTTCAACTCAACCTTACAACTTGACCTAAATCTAACTATTGGGGATACAACGTAACTGTAGATGCTGCTTTACAAAAAAAGACACAAAATGCTGGAGTAACTCAGCGGGTAAGGAAGCATCTCTGGAAAATATGGATAGGTGACATTTCGGATTGGGATCCTTCTTCAATAGACAATAGACAATAGGTGCAGGAGGAGGCCATTCAGCCCTTCGAGCCAGCACCGCCATTCAATGCGATCATGGCTGATCACTCTCAATCAGTACCCCGTTCCTGCCTTCTCCCCATACCCCCTCACTCCGCTATCCTTAAGAGCTCTATCCAGCTCTCTCTTGAAAGCATCCAACGAACTGGCCTCCACTGCCTTCTGAGGCAGAGAATTCCACACCTTCACCACTCTCTGACTGAAAAAGTTCTTCCTCATCTCCGTTCTAAATGGCCTACCCCTTATTCTTAAACTGTGGCCCCTTGTTCTGGACTCCCCCAACATTGGGAACATGTTTCCTGCCTCTAATGTGTCCAATCACCTAATTATCTTATATGTTTCAATAAGATCCCCCCTCATCCTTCTAAATTCCAGTGTATACAAGCCTAATTGCTCCAGCCTTTCAACATACGACAGTCCCGCCATTCCGGGAATCAACCTAGTGAACCTATGCTGCACACCCTCAATAGCAAGAATATCCTTCCTCAAATTTGGAGACCAAAACTGCACACAGTATTCCAGGTGCGGTCTCACCAGGGCCCGGTACAACTGTAGAAGGACCTCTTTGCTCCTATACTCAACTCCTCTTGTTACGAAGGCCAACATTCCATTGGCTTTCTTCACTGCCTGCTGTACCTGCATGCTTCCTTTCAGTGACTGATGCACTAGGACACCCAGATCTCGTTGAACATCCCCTCTTCCTAACTTGACACCATTCAGATAATAATCTGCCTTTCTATTCTTACTTCCAAAGTGAATAACCTCACACTTTGTATTAAAAGATTGCATTAAACTGCATCTGCCATGTATCCGCCCACTCACACAACCTGTCCAAGTCACCCTGCAGCCTTATTGCATCTTCCTCACAATTCACACTACCCCCCAGCTTAGTATCATCTGCAAATTTGCTAATGGTACTTTTAATCCCTTCATCTAAGTCATTAATGATGAAGGGTCCAGACCTGAAACATCACCTGTCCATGTTCTCCAGAGATGCTGCCTGTCCCGCTATGTTACTCCAGCACTCTGTGTCTAAATCTAACTATTGTTCACTACATTCAACCCACTTTTCGGGAATGCTCTGAAGATGGATTATTTTAAACCAATCCACCATTGAAGAAAATGATGGGCTCAGGTACAATGTATACGTACAACATGGCGGCACGGTGGCGCAGCGGTAGAGTTGCTGCCTTACAGCGAATGCAGCGCCGGAGACTCAGGTTCGATCCTGACTACGGGCGCCGTCTGTACGGAGTTTGTACATTCTCCCCGTGACCTGCGTGGGTTTTCTCCGAGATCTTCGGTTTCCTCCCACACTCCAAAGACGTACAGGTATGTAGGTTAATTGACTGGGTAAATGTAAAAATTGTCCCTAGAGTGAGTAGGATAGTGTTAATGTGCGGGGATCGCTGGGCGGCACGGACTCGGTGGGCCGAAGGGCCTGTTTCCGCGCTGTATCTCTAAATCTAAATCTAAAAAGTACAGCACAGGAATCGGGTCCTTCGACACACAATGTCCGTACTGAACATGATGCCAAGTTCAACTCATCTCATCTGTCTCCACATGATCTATATCCCTCCATTCTTTGCATATCCATGTGTTTCCTTTGATCCAATGAGCTAACCGCCATGCGAATGCATTTCTCATCGGCCCAACATCGATATTCGGGCACCTCGACTGGTTTTACACTCCACTGAAGTCAATGAAGATAATATTCAATAACATGTTGTTGTCGGAACGACCTGCAAATGCCGGTTTTAACCAAAGATAGACACAAAATGCTGGAGTAACTCAGCGGGTCAGGCAGCATCTCAGGAGAACGTGTATAGATGACATTTACTATACATAAATATAATCAAGTTAAAGTCAAGTACAATAGGTAGAACAAAGAGGAAGGTGCAGAATATCGTTCTCAGCATTGTAGCACACCAGTTCCATAGACAAAGTGCAACGTCTGCAATGGGGTAGAGGTGTGTTGGAAGGAACTGCAGATGCTGGTTTAAACCGAAGATAGACACAAAATGCTGGAGTAACTCAGCAGGACAGGCAGCATCTCTGGAGAGAAGGAAGGAATGGCTTACGTTTCGGGTCGAGGCACTTCTTCAGACTGATTCTCGACCCGAAGCGTCACCCATTCCTTCTCTCCAGAGATGCTGCCTGACCCACTGAGTTACTCCAGCATTTTGTGTCTATCATGTTCAACGCGATGTCGAGCTGATAGCCTATCCAATACCATCGTTTTCCCTCTTACTTAGTTGAAAGAAATTAACTCCTGGGGAAGTGTTCCTGCCAATATAGTGAATGGTGTGCAAAGTGCTAGAGTAATTCTGCAGGTCAGGCAGCACCTGTAGACGGAATGGACAGTTGATATTTTGGGTGGGGACCCTTAGTCGGACCTTTTGCTCAAGATTCCAGCATTTAGGTGGTGCAGCGGTAGAGTTGCTGCCTCACAACGCCAGAGAGCCGGGTTCAATCGTGACCACGGGTGCTGGAATTTGTACGTTCTCCCTGTGACTGCTTGGGTTTTCTCCGGGTGCTCCGGTTTCCTCCCACACTCCCAAGACATACAGGTTTGTCGGCCAATTGGCTTCAGTAAAATTGTAAATTGGCCCTAGTGTGTGTAGGATAGTGTTAGTGTGTTGGGATCACAGGTCGGTGCAGACTTGGTGGGCTGAAGGGCCTAGTTCCGCACTGTACTCTAAACCTCTAAAACAAATTCTGCACTTTCTTGTGTCTCCATTAGTGTATGCTGTGGGGAGGTGCAAATGTAAAATTTAAATTCCTCATATTTGTTTTGCATGTTTTCCAATCAGATCAGAAAATACTGAACATAAATACAATCAAGTCAAACTCAAGTACAATGAGTAGAGCAAAGGGGAAGATACAGAGTGCAGAATATAGTTCTCAGTGTTGGAGCGCATCAGTTCCAGAGACAAAGTCCAATGTCTGCAATGGGGTAGAGGTGAATCGAACTGCACCCTAGGTTATGGAAGGACCGTTCAGAAGCCTGATAACAGAAGGGAAGAATCTGTTCCTGAATTCTGCTCACATTAAAATAGACACAAAGGGCTATTAAAGTGATCTAATCTGAACAGAATGTGTAGGAAGGAACTATAGATGCTTGTTTACACCGAAGATAGACACAAAGTGCTGGAGTAACTCAGCGGGTCAGGCAACATCTCTGGAGAAAAAGGATGGGTAATATTTCAGGTGAGAACCAGACTGAAGGTAGGTAGGTGGAGCGAACTGGTGGTCGGAAAAGGCCAGAACAAATCAGGGCCGGCAACAGATATTGTTGGCTGAGGAGGAGGGGTAAACAAAGGGATACAGGGATGCGAACCGAGGATCTAGTAAGACGACTAGGGTTGGGTAGAGAGCATCCATTCCTTTTCTCCAGAGATGCTGCCTGACCCACTGAGTTGCTCCAGCACTTTGTGTCTATCATCGGTGTAAACCGGCATCTGCAGTTCCTTCCTACACATTCTGTTCAGATTAGATCACTTTAATTTACGAAAATGTGATTTACGAGTCTGAAGAAGGGTGTCGACCCGAAACGTCACCCATTCCTTCTCTCCAGAGATGCTGCCCGACCCGTTGAGTTACTCCAGCATTTTGTGTCTATCTTCGATTTAAACCAGCATCCGCGGTTCCTTCCTACACATTGATTTCTGAAAGGTCTGGTTTTCAGCTGTGCTACACTGAGGCATGTACATATTTTCTAACAGATTACAAAGGAAAACATTAACATAAATTTGCACAAGTAGGAAGCAGGTTTCAGTCACATTGTAGGAACGAACGCAACTTGTCCAGAGGTGATTAAGTGCCTGCTCTGCACAAAACATTTACTTTCCAAAAACACAAGTCCTCAGTGCCTTCCTGCTGGGAAGATAGATTCAGTGAGAATATTATCGCAACATTAACAGCTTTGTGACTCAGATTAAGTTATTGAACTTTGTTTAGTTTTGCCAGCCGCTAGGATTATTACAATTAATTGGAATAAAATAACTTTCATATTTAAAAAAAATTAAATTTGTTCCCACGACTGCATCCAACAAAAACAGACTGTAGGCATACGTGCTTATTACATCCCGTACCCTACTCTGTCTTAAATAATTTGCACCATCTGGCATTGACGGTACGCGCACATTTCATGAGCAGAACAAAGCTCTCTTGAATATAAAAACCAACAGATTAGTTTAGTTTAGTTTAGTTTAGTTTAGTTTCGAGATACAGCATGGAAACAGTCCCTTCGGCCCACCAATACCCCGCCGACCAGCAATCACCCCATACACTAAAGATAGACACAAAATGCTGGAGCAACTCAACGGGACAGGCAGCGTCTCTTTCTAGAAGGAATGGGTGACATTTCGGGCCGAGACCCTTCTTCAGACCAGAGGAGATCAGAGATGCTTCCTGTCCCGCTGAGTTACTCCAGCATTTTGTGTCTATCTTCTGGGTAAACCAGCGTCTGCAGCTCCTTCCTCCACCCTGTAGACAATAGACAATAGGTGCAGGAGGAGGCCATTCGGCCCTTCGAGCCAGCACCGCCATTCAATGTGATCATGGCTGATCATTCTCAATCAGTATCCCGTTCCTGCCTTCTCCCCATATCCCCTGACTCCGCTATCCTTAAGAGCTCTATCTAGCTCTCTCTTGAATGCATTCAGAGAATTGGCCTCCACTGCCTTCTGAGGCAGAGAATTCCACAGATTCACAACTGGAACAATTGACAATTTATTGAAGCCAATTAAACTCAAACCTGCACATCTTTGGAGTGTGGAAGGAAACCGGAGCAACCGGAGAAAACCTAAGTGATTACGGAGGGAACGTGCAAACTCCGTATAGACAGCGCCCGTGGTCAGGATCGAACCAGGGTCTCTGGTGCTATGAGGCAGCAGCTCTACCGCTGTGCCACCATGTCCAACAGCACTGGACCTTTTCCCTGGACACTTCCTCTCCCCATGGAGAAACTGTGGGGTAAAGGAGCCAAAAGGATTTCAGTTCGTGGTCAAATGTTCTATCCTGAATCTTACGCAGAGAAAAAATCATACAAATTAAAACCGTTGTGAAGCTCAGTAACCTGTCCTCATTATTGGTTGGTAGAGATGCTGCCTTACAGCGCCAGAGACCCGGGTTCAATCCCTACTATGGGTGCTGTTTGTACATTCTCTCTGTGACCACGTGGGTTTTCTCCGGCTGCTACAGTCTCCTCCCACACTCCAAAGATGCACAGGTTTGTAGGCTAATTGGCTTGGTAAAATTGTAAATTGTCCCTAGTGTGTGTCGGAAAGTGTTAGTGTGCGGGGATCGCTGATCGGCGCGGACTCGATGGGCCGAAGGGCCTGTTTCCGCGCTGTATCTAAACTAAACTAAACTAAACTAAACTACACTACACTACTGTCTTGCATTCAAACCAAACAACTAATATTCTGCAATATTAATTCATAAATGTCACCAATCTTCTTTGGAAATAGAAGTGCCTTTGTGCTTCTTGCCAGAGTCACATTGTAGCCCTGCTCCTGACAGCGTACTAATCCAGTTTGAAGAAACCTGACTTGCAGATGCACCTTGGCAGGAAATCAACGTCTTTCCTTATCTTAATAGAATCTTTCTCTTTGAAGGATGCAACATAATCTTTTTATTACTAAAGAGGCGGCTGCGATTTCAAAATCTGCTGTGGGTCACAGTGGACATTTCTCAGATTTACCATCTCCCTTTACAGGAGACCACTCGGCCCATTCAGTTCATGCCGGCCCCCAACGCCAAGTCATCATTACATTGCCCTGATTTATTTCTTAGAGTCATACAGCACGGAATCAGGCTCTCCAGCCCAACTAGTGCATGGCGACCAAGATGCCCCATCTAAGCTAGTCCCATTTGCTCATGTTTGGCCCATTTCCCTCTAAACCTTCCCTATTCATGTACCTGTCCACATTTCTTTTAAATGTTGTTATTGCCTGAAGAAGGGTCTCTACCCGAAATGTCACCCACTCCTTTTCTCCAGAGATGCTGCCTGTCCCGCTGAGTTACTCCAGCATTTTGTGTCCAGCTTCGGTGTAAACCAGCATTTGCAGTTCCTTCCTACACATTTCGTCTACCTGTCTGGCAGCTCGTTCCATATTCCAACCACATTCTGTGTGGAAATGTTGCCCCTCAGGTTCCAATTAAATCTTTCTCCTCCCATCTTAAACATATGTCTTCTGGTTCTTTGATTCCCCTGCCCCGGGAAAAAAGACTGTACATTCACCCGATCTATTCCCCCCGTGAATTTATACACCTGTATATGATCACCACTCAGCCTCCTGCGCTCCAAGGAATAATGTTTCAACGCTGTATCTCTAAGGTCTAAATCTTCCATTCCTTTTTACGTTACAATCATAGCACTCTTTTACTTTGCGTGATTGTGCGTAAGTACTTGGATTGCAAACAAAATGAAGCATTGCACTGTCCACACAAGGACACTGTAGACGATACAGGCAAATTTTAATGTACTGAGATACAAGAGACAATAAAGGAACAACTGTATAACCTATCCCACAGCCAACAATGGACCATTGTGGGCTCCATCTTTCCTCGATCAGCGTTGCTGGCTTTGGTCTGTCTTGTTGCATAACTTTCATTAATTTGTTCTATGTACTTTTTAACGTCTCGGTTCCCTCTCCCCTGACTCTCAGCCTGAAGAAGGGTCTCGACCCGAAAGACTTCAAGTCTTTTTTATGATGACCCCTTTAAGTGTGTTAAATTGGGGACTGGACTTTCTGTGGCTAAACCCGTATCATAGAGTCATAGAGTGATGCAGTGTGGAAGCAGGCCCTTCGTCCCAACTTGCCCTCACCGGCCAACGTCCCAGCTACACAAGTCCCACCTGCCTGCGCTTGGTCCATATCCCTCCAAACCTGTCCTATCCATGTACCTGTCTAACTGTTTCTTAAACATTGGGATAGTCCCAGCCTCAACTACCTCCTCTGGCAGCTTGTTCCATACACCCACCACCCTTTGCGTGAGAAAGTTACCCCTCAGATTCCTATTAAATCTTTTCCCCTTCACCTTAGAGTCATAGAGTGATGCAGTGTGGAAACAGACCCTACGGGCCTCTGGTCCTCGATTGCCCCTCTCTGGGCAAGCATAATGCTCTGTCTGCATTGTACACGTGTCCTATTTGATAGCAATGTCAGGTCAGCACTGCAGATGGATTAATGTCACATCCCACCCACCCCATGGGTGATGGGCTGGAACGCCACCCGGCCTAATAAGGCCCCCAACACAACAGGCACAGCAACTGTGCCACCTCGGAACCAGAGTGGCATGCACGGCGGTCAAATAACACAGGCATGTAGCAGAATTCTTCTGCCCCATTAATTTTTCCAGTGTCAACACTCGTTTAGGAAAATAATAACCTGTGACCCACTCACACTGCGATCACCGGAAAAAGGCTGGTTGTGTGCACTCAGTCCGCAGTGCGTCAAGGTGAGACGTGAAACTCATCCCCATCTACCTCAGCTGAAGCAAGGTGTTTTATTCTGCGGTGACTTTACGCAGCCTGATAACAGAGTGGGAGAAACTGTCCCTGAACCTAGTGGCATTACAGATCTGTACAGCAGTTTACTAAAAACAAGTAACCCTTGCATTAATATTGATTTCCCTAACTTCAAGTAACCCTTGCACCCCCTCTCTCTCCGTCCCTCCACCACCCAAGTCGTTCTACTGTCTTCAAAGTCACCTTGTTGAGTCTCGTTTTCACCTGGCCCACAGCTAACAATGGCCTGTTCCCTTTATTGTCGTCACTTTTTTGCATATCTTTCATTCATTTGTTGTACACAGGGGGGCAGTGCTGCCGGAGCTCATGGGAGCTCACCGCAGCGCCGCTCCGCCACCTCTGTAAAAACAAGCCAAAATAAACAGCTGGGAATTCTAACCAGCGGAGAATTTAACCGCAGCCGCTCCGGCACCAGTGACAGCTCCGGCACCTAAAACATTAGCACTGCAACACTGGTTCTATATCTCTCTATATCACCGTCTACGTCTCTGGTTTCCCTTTCCCCTGACTCTCAGTCTGAAGAAGGGTCTCGACCCAAAATGTCACCTGGCACGGTGGCGCAGCGGTAGAGTTGCTGCCTTACAGCAAATGCAGTGCCGGAGACTCAGGTTCGATCCTGACTATGGGCGCCGTCTGTACGGAGTTTGCACTTTCTCCCCGTGACCTGCGTGGGTTTTCTCCGAGATCTTCGGTTTCCTCCCACACTCCAAAGACGTACAGGTATGTAGGTTAATTGGCTGGGCAAATGTAAAAATTGTCCCTATTGGGTGTAGGATAATGTTAGTGTGCGGGGATCGCTGGGCGGTGCGGACTCGGTGGGCCGAAGGGCCTGTCTCTGCCATGTATCTGACGCTGCCTGTCCCGCTGAGTTACTCCAGGTGTTTGTGTCTATCTTTGGTTTTACTAAAGACATGCAATTGGTTTGCAAGGGTGCCACTTGTGAACAGTATTTTTGAAATGTAGTCATTGCAGTACAAGGGCATGTACGATGGCCAATTTTGTGCAGAGCCAGATGTCTTTAATAGTTACATGAATGACTAGTTAATCTGCCTTGGCAATACCAACCGAGACCAACCTTTTAGCGGGGATAACAGGAGCAATTCCCAACTTTAAAATAATGCCAGAGGAATTTCCCAATCCATCAACATGGGCAGATGAGGCATTAGATCATCTGCAAAGTAGCACGAGCAATGTTGCAGAAACAAAGAAATGCAGATACACAAAGTACTGGAGTAGCTCAGCAATGGGACAGGCAGCATCTCTGGAGAGAAAGGGTGGGCGACGTTTCGGGTCGAGACCGTTCTTCAGACTGAAAGTAGGGGGTGGGGGGAGGGGGACTAGAGATAGGAATAGGCCGGAACAAATCAGGGCCGGCAACAGATGACCAAAGAAGGGTAGAGCTCACAATGGTCCATTGTTGGCTGGGGAAGAGGTGATAACGAAGGGACACAAGGATGCTAACAGTGGAATTACTAGGACAGCTAGGGTGGGGGAGGGACGGAGAGAGAGGGAACACAGGAGTTACTTGAAATTAGAGAAATCAATGTTCATACCATTGTAAGCTGCCCAAGCGAAATATGAGGTGCTGTGAATGGAGAGACCAAGGATGGAGAGACCAAGATGTGAATGGAGAGACCAAGGATTGTAATAACTGGAGTGTGGGAATGAAATGTGTTGCGAAATGTTTAATAATTAAACAATCAATTGCCCACAGCTCTGTAGCTGGGGAAGGAGGACTTGAAAGGAAACAAAGGGCAGGAACGAACTGCACCGTGAGAATTCACTGCCATTTGTACATGCCACGTATTTCGCAACTATTTCTAATTCATTATTCAAGAGAATGAAACGCAATTTGAGAATTGGCTCGGACCGAGGGAACATTTGTTTGGAGTTCCCCAATATTGTGCTTCTACATATAAACCAAATGCACTTATCTTCATCAACATGGTCTCTTAAGTCACAGGAACAAAGCTGGAGAATGGTAGCATGGGAGGGTCAGAATGGGGACGGTGGGAGGACCAGGCTGGGGACGGTGGGAGGGTCAGACTGGGGACAGTGGGAAGACCAGGCTGGGGTGTGTGGGAGGACCAGGCTGGGGTGTGTGGGAGAACTAGACTGGGGTCTGTGGGAGGACCAGGCTGAGGTGCGTGGGAGGACCAGGCTGGGGTGTGTGGGAGGACCAGGCTGGGGATGGTGGGAGGACCAGGCTGGGGTGTGTGGGAGGACCAGGCTGGGGACAGTGGGAGGACCAGGCTGGAGTGTGTGGGAGGACCAGGCTGAGGTGCGTGGGAGGACCAGGCTGGGGTGTGTGGGAGGACGAGGCTGGGGATGGTGGGAGGACCAGACTGGGGTGTGTGGGAGGACCAGACTGGGGTCTGTGGGAGGACCAGGCTGAGGTGTGTGGGAGGACCTGGCTGGGGTGTGTGGGAGGACCAGGCTGGGGATGGTGGGAGGACCAGGCTAGGGTGTGTGGGAGGACCAGGCTGGGGACAGTGGGAGGACCAGGCTGGGGTGTGTGGGAGGACCAGGCTAGGGATGGTGGGAAGACCGGGCTGGGGTGTGTGGGAGGACCAGGCTGGGGTGTGTGGAAGGACCAGACAGGTGTGTGGGAGGACCAGACTGAGGTGTGTGGGAGGACCAGACTGGGGACGGTGGGAGGGTCAGATTGGGGTCTGTGGGAGGGTCAGACTGGGAGAAGTTCTGGGAGTTGGGTTTGGAATCAGGTTTTAGTTTTAGAGAGACACCGTGGAAACAGGCTCTTCGGCCCACCAAGTCCACGCCAACCAGCGGTCACCCCGTACACTGGTTCCATCCTACACACTAGGAACAATTTACAGAGGGCCAATTAACCTACAAACCTGCACGTCTTTGGAGAGTGGGAGGAAACCAGAGCACCCGGAGAAAACCCACGCGGTCACAGGGAGAACGTATAAACTGCACACACACACACAGACAGCACCCAAGGTCAGGACTAGTACGGGTGTCAGAGGTTAGGAGAAGGTAGGAAAATGGGGTCGAGAGTGGAAAATTGATCAGCCATGATTGAATGGTGGAGTAGACCTGATTCTGCTCCTATCACTTATGATCGAACCCGGGTCTTTCTCCAGCACTGTGAAGCTGGAATGGAATGGTAAATCAGTGGTGGATCTGTATTCGTAAATCAGTGAGAGAGTCTTTTGCCCAGAGTAGGGGAATCAAAGACAAGAAGACATAAGTTCAAGGTGAAGGGGAAAAGATTTAATAGGAATCTGAGGGGTAATTTTTTCACACAAAGGGTGGTGGTTGTATGGAACAAGCTGCCAGTGGAGGTAGTTGAGGCAGGGGCTATCCCATCATTTAAGAAACAGTTAGACAGGCACATGGATAGGACAGGCTTGGAAGGGTGTGGACCATGTGCAGGCAGGTGGGACTAGTGTAGCTGGGACATGTTGGTCGTTGTGGGCAAGTTGGGCCAAAGGACCTGTTCCCACGGTGTATCACTCTATGACTCTAATTACTCTCAGGCAAAGCTGTGAGAGTGCGGAGAAACAGACCCAGAGTGAAGAAGGGTCTCGACCCGAAACGTCACCCATTCCTTCTCTCCAGAGATGCTGCCTGGCCCGCTGAGTTACTCCAGCATTTTGTGTCTATCTCCAGAGGGGCAGGTAGTCCACCGAACAGCACCAACACTCTCCAATGAGCTTATGGTATTAATGGCGATCACTGTCCATTTAAAGTGTGTGCATCTCTATAGCTAAGACAATAAGCTACTGTTTGAATTTAAAATAAAAGAAACATGTTTTCATGCTCAAATTTCATAAAGTGCCCTTTGTTTGGTTGGAGGGTACTAATGTTAATATTTAAAGTGAATGGTGAGTTTCCTTAAAACCATCTCAAGACCCATTTAATATTGAGTCTGGTAAACATAGAAACATAGAAAATAGGTACAGGAGGAGGCCATTTGGCCCTTCGAGCCAGCACCACCATTCAATATGATCA
The DNA here is from genome assembly GCF_053455715.1 of Rhinoraja longicauda. Lineage (NCBI taxonomy): Eukaryota > Metazoa > Chordata > Chondrichthyes > Rajiformes > Arhynchobatidae > Rhinoraja > Rhinoraja longicauda. Next base: position 9,964,584 of record NC_135958.1, on the reverse strand, counting down.
TGGCTGATCATCTACAACCAACATCCTGCTTTCTCCCCATATCCCTTGATTCCATTAGCCTTAAGAGCGATATCTAACTCTCTCTTGAAAACATCTCTAGAATAAACACACAAATCGGGCCTTCCCAAGTAAATTTGCAACTTAGTGTCATAGAGAGAGTCTTAAAGAAATACAGCACAGAAACAGGCCCTTCAGCCCAACTAATCCTTGCCCACCAAGGTGCACCATCTAAGCTGGTCCTATTTGCCCACATTTGGCCCACATCCCTCTACACCTGACCGATCCATGTACCTGTCCAAGTCTTTTAAACGTTGTGACAGTACCCTCCCTATCTACCTCCTCTGGCAGCTCGTTCCATACACCCACCACCCTCTGAGTGAATTTTATTGGGTTTTACTGCAGGTTTCATTGACTGAACCCAAACAAATGCTTTTTTTTAAATTTATTTTTTCATTCCTGCTAAAGTCAAAACAGTGACATAATGTTATTAATGGTGGAAGCATAGCACAGTGGCACAGATAATCCTCAATCAGCCCTTTACATTATAAAGCAGACGTTCTCATAATTAAAATAAAACAATAAATGTTAAACAAATCTTGCAATTATCTTGTTCTGAGACTACTATCTTGAACTACTATCTACCTCATTGGTGACCCTTGGACTATCCTTGATCGGACTTTGCCTTGCACTAAGCGTTATTCCTTTATCATGTATCTGTACACTGTAAATGGCTCGATTGTAATCATGTACTGTCTTTCCGCTGACTGGTTAGCACGCAACAAAGTTTTTCACTGTACCTCGGTACACGTAGCAATAAACTGAACTGAACTGAACTAAATGTTGTGAATATATTTCATAATATACTGTACCAAATTATCTTAAGCAAGTTAATTCTGTTATGCTTACTTTTCTAAACAAGCGTAAACTTAGATAACCTTACCGCAAATCTCTTAATGTAGTCGGACACATTAAACCCTCCGGTACTGAGGTGAACAGACCTGTGCAAGTGTGATTCTTTACACAGCATTTCCATTATTCCCCTTGTATTCATAAATCTCTGCGGAACAAAGAGCTAGCGACAAGCGCCTATCGCAGCGAGCTCATGATGGATGTTTGCCTGATAGGTGGTGACATGAAGTGCCAACTATTTCATCTTATCAGCCACTTGTTTCAGTATTTCAAATATTCCGCTTTAATATCGGGGGGTTTAAGTGCGCCAGCCCGTATCTACAGCTCTGATATTTCCTTCCTGCCAGAGTGATACAGCTTCCGATTGTTTTCAGAAGGCACATTGCAAAATGTAACCACTAGATAATATACTTGGGTTTATTTGTGACATTTAAAGGATTCTCTCTCTCTCTCTCTCTCTCTCTCTCTCTCTCTCTCTCTCTGATCAGAATGGAGAGATTAGTGTAAGATTAGTGTATGATTACGCAATGCTATTAAGCAGAGTCTTGCTAAGAATAGGCCCTTGCTATTTGATGGATAATGGCAATAGATATGCATTATAGTCGCCCCCAGCTTGCTGGTAAAGGGACTAACAATCATTTTGTTGTTTATGGCAGATCTTGTTCACCAAAGGGGTGGCATGGCGGTAAAGTTGCTTACGGCGCCAGAGACCTGGAATCGATCCTGACTACGGGTGCTGTCTGTGCGGAGTTTGTACGTTCTCCCCATGACCGCGTGGGTTTTCTCTGAGAACTTCAGTTTCCTCCCACACTCCAAAGGCTTACAGATTTGTAGGTTAATTGGCTTGGTATAAAGGTAAAATTTGGCCCTAATGTTAGTGTGCAGGATCGCTGGTCAGTGCAGAATCGGTGGGCCGAAGGGCCTGTCTCCACTCCACACTATCTCTAAACTAAACTAAACTAAACTAAACTGTCAAGAATGTAGGCACGTTTAGTGCGTATTTGAATGTGTGTGAGTGTGTGTGAGTGTGTGTGTGTGTGTGTGTGTGTGTGTGTGTGTGTGTGTGTGTGTGTGTGTGTGTGTGTGTGTGTGTGTGTGTGTGTGTGTGTGTGTGTGTGTGTGTGCGTGCGTGTGTGTGTGTGTATGTGCGTGTGTGTGTGTGTGTGTGTGTGTGTGTGTGTGTGTGTGTGTGTGTGTGTGTGTGTGTGTGTGTGTGTGTGTGTGTGTGTGTGTGCAGAAATGTATAATCTCCAACCATCTTCAACTTCCTTACCATAATGACACGGTGGTGCAAGGACGTGCGGTCCCAAGGACGTGCGGTCCCAAGGACGTGCGGTCCCAAGGACGTGCGGTCCCAAGGACGTGCGGGTTTGTAGGTGAATAGACCCTCTGTAAATTGCCTCCTAGTGTGAAAGGAGTGGATGATAAAGTGGGATAACATAGAACTGGTGTGAACGGGTAGTCGATGGTCAGAGTGGACTCATCTGAAGGAGGTAGTTGAGGCAGGTACGAGAACAACATTTAAAAGACATTTGGATAAGTACACAGCTAGGAAAGGTTTAGAGAGATATGGGCCAAACGTAGGCAGGTGGGACTAGTATAGATGGGGCATCTTGGTCAGCATGGGCAAGATGGGCTGAAGGGCCTGTTTCCCTGCTGTATGACTCTATAGTCAGTGGGTGGTGCATCTGTGGAATTATTTGCCACAGAAGGTGGATATATTTAAGGCAGAGATAGATAGATTCTTGATTAGTACTGGTGTCAGAGGTTATGGGGAGAAGGCAGGAGAATGGGGTTAGGAGAGAAAAATAGATCAGCCATGATTGAATGGCGGAGTAGACTTGATGGGCCAAATGGCCCAATTCTACGCCTATCACTTATGACCTTATGACCTGTGGCCTGTTTCCATACTGTATCTCTAAACTAGACTTTGCTCTGTTTGGTCCAAGTTGTAGCAGATGTGGAACAGTCACCACACACTAAAGTCATTCATACCCTGGCATAGAAACATAGAAAATAGGTGCAGGAGGAGGCCATTTGGCCCTTCAAGCCAGCACCGCCATTCATTGTGATCATGACAAGAGTGAAAACATGTCCACCTTGACATCAAGGAAGAGTAAGAGGAGTCCAATTTATCATATCTTCCCTCCAGTCTCCTGTTTATCTTTCAGAACTAATTAATTTAAAAAAAATCTAAAGCTAAAGAATGAAAGAACAATTTTACTGAAGATTTCCCCAGATTTATCAACTCAGCAGGGCTGGAAGCAAAGGAAACCATAAGACCAATTGTACAAAGTGAATTCTCTCTCGCTTTCAGATTAACCTGCTGTATGAAGTGCACACTATTTGTTTTAGTTTAAAGATACAGCGTGGAAACAGGCCCTTCGGCCCACTGAGTCCGCGCCGACCAGCGATCACCATGTACACCAGCACTATCCTACACACACTAAGGATAATTTATATACACACACCGAGCCAATTAACCTACATACCTGTTCGTCTTTGGAGTTTGGGAGGAAACTGAAGATCGGAGAAAACCCACGGGGCGAATGTACAAACTCCCTACAGATAGCACCCTTAGTCAGGATCGAACCCGGGTCTCTGGCGCTGTGAGGTAGCAACTCTACCGCTGCCCCACCGTGCTGCCCAGACAGAGGTGACAGAGAGGTGGAAGGACGCTGGTATTAAGTCTTGTTACATCCACCACTGAACAAGGACTAGTTGGTAATTTTCTCCATCCAAGGAAAGGGGAAGATGCAGGAATATTAACCCTCCACACCTTGGTGCTAACACTTCTATTTTTCCTCATTTAATTCGCTCAATGTAAACTCCTCCTTCCATCAATCTTGCCTCAACCAGATGTACCTTTCAATGATTCAATGATAGTTTGACTGCGAGTTTAGTTTATCGTCACCTGTACCGAGGTACAGTGAACAGCCTTTGTTGTTGCTGCCTTACAGCGCTTACAGCACCATAGACCCCGGTTCGATCCCGACTACAGGCGCTGTTTGTACGGAGTTTGCACGTTCTCCCCGTGACCTGTGTGGATTTTCTCCAAGATCTTCGGTTTCCTCCCACACTCCAAAGACGCGCAGGTTTGTAGGCTAATTGGCTTGGTATAAATGTTTTTTTAAATTGTCTCTAGTGTAGGATGGCGTTAATGTGCGGGTGATCGCTGGTTGGTGCGGACTTGATGGGCCGAAGGGCCTGTTTCTGCGCTGTATCTCTAAACTAAACTGAGACAGTACATGATTACAATCGTGCCATCCGCAGTGTACGGATACAGGGTAAAGGGAATAACGGGAATAACGCTTGGTGCAAGATAAAGTCCTGTAAAGTCCAATCAAAGATGGTCCGAGGGTCTCCATTATTTACTGTCACATGTACCCAGGCAAAGTCAAATGCTTTGTTTTGCATCCAACCTGGTAAATTCATACATCCGACCTCACCTGGGCTGTACACAAGCTCATACAGCCGACCTCACCTGGGCCATACACAACCTGGGCTCATACAGCTGACCTCACCTGGGCCATACACAACCTGGGCTCATACAGCCGACCTCACCTGGGCCATACACAACCTGGGCTCATACAGCCGACCTCACCTGGGCCATACACAAACTGGGCTCATACAGTCGACCTCACCTGGGCCATACACAAGCTCATACAGCCGACCTCACCTAGGCTGTACACAAGCTCATACAGCCGACCTCACCTGGGCCGTACACAAGCGGTACTCGAAGGGCCGAATGGCCTCCTCCTGCACCTATTGTCTATTGTCTATTGTCTATTGTCTATTGTCTAACTGATTGCAGGTGCCGACAATCATCAATACTGGATCTCATTGTCCCCAACTATTCTCAGCCAGTAAAAATCAGGTTTTCTTTATATTTTTATCATGTTCAGTTTAGTTTAGTTTATTCCCAGGCGGGGAATGGAAGCAACAATGTCCCCAGCCCACTCCTGCTAGCTGCCTTTGGCCCTCCCCATCCCCCTCCATGCCCCCTCTTCCCCCCCCACTCCCTCCCCACACCCTCTCCTCCCTCCCCTCCCCACACACCTTCTCCACACTCCCTCCCCATCCCCCTCCACGCCCCCTCTTCCCCCCCCACTCCCTCCCCACACCCTCTCCTCCCTCCCCTCCCCACACACCTTCTCCACACTCCCTCCCCATCCCCCTCCACGCCCCCTCTTCCCCCCCCACTCCCTCCCCACACCCTCTCCTCCCTCCCCTCCCCTCCTCTCCCCACACCCCCTCCCCTTCCCCTCCCCACCCCCTTCCCCACCCCTCCCCTCTCTCCCAATAACCCCCTAACCTCCGCCACTCCTCCCTCCCGACTGCCCCCCTCTCCAATCCCCACACCCTCCCTCCCCCTCCCCTCCCCACAACCCCCCTTCCCCACTCCCCCCTGTCCACACCCTCCTCCCCACACCATCTTCTCCCGTCCTTACTCCCCCCCCTCCCCATCCCCTGCCCTCCCCTCCACTCCCCCACTCCCCCCTCCCCACCCCACGCCCCTGTGCCCAGGGTCCCAGACTGTGTGTGGAGCAGCAGGTTGCAGTGCAGCTCACTGCAGCCTCTCACTGCTGGCAGAAAATGTACCAAGGCCAGTGTATATATAAACCAGGGCTCAGTGTAATCCAATACCTCTTTAAATATAGTAGGTCAACAGAGTCATCGCTCAGTCAGAAAGTTACGCTGCCATTGTGTGTCGAAGATAGACACAAAATGCTGGAGTAACTCAGCGGGACAGGCAGCGTCTCTGGAGGGAATGAATGGGTGACGTTTCGGGTCGAGACCCTTCCTCAGACCCTTCATCAATCTCAAACTGAAACGTCACGCATTGCTTCTCACCAGAGATGCCGCCTGTATCGCTGAGTTACTCCAGCACTTTGTGTCTAACTTCGGTGTAAACCAGCATCTGCAGTTCCTTCGCACACATTGATAGTGCATTGACCAGTTTACACTCGCACATCAGCGGCAGACCTCTGTTTACAACCAACTCATCTGCCGAAGGGAGACACAAAATGCTGGAGTAACTCAGCGGGCCAGGCAGCATCTCTGGAGAAACGTTTCGGGTCGGGACCCTTCTTCAAACCAGCATCTGCAGTTCCTTTCTACACTAATCAGGCAATAGCACGTAACAAAAGCTTTATACTGTACAGCGGCCCATATTCATAATCATAATAATAATCATACTTTATTAGCCAAGTATGTTTTGCAACATACGAAGAATTTGATTTGCCATACAGTCATACCAATAAAAAGCAGCAAAACACACAAAATACATTTTAACATGAACATCCACCACAGTGACTCTTCCACATTCCTCACTGTGATGGAAGACGAAGAAAAGTTCAATCTCTTACCTTCTTCGTCCACGTGACAATAAACTAAACTGAACTCATCTGCCCAGCTGATTCTCACTGTTCATGTAGCTACTCCTGAAGTGGGCGTCAGAGAATTTCACCCTGAATAAGAATAGTGCCGATATTACCCTTCAGTTAGGACTGTGTACAATCAATTTAACTCAATAGACAGTATAGGCGTCCTTTCCTTCTTTGTGTTTAAATAGTATGTGTTAAATGTTTGTTTTTAGTTTTCTTTAGCTAGTTTTATGTGGGGGGGGGGGGTTTGGGGGAACCTTTTTCTAATCTCTTACCTCGACGGAGATGTGATTTTTTTCCGTATCGTACCTCTGTCCGCACTTGGGGGTTGTGTAATTTTAATGCCTATTTTGATGCTTTTGTTGTTGGACTGTGGGTGACTGAATTTCGTCCAATTTGGATGACAATAAAGCTATCTTGAATCTTGAATCTTGAATCTTGAATCAGGCTGTTTTTGCTGCTTTGTTAAAATCTAATTGGAAATCAGGTTTATCAAAGTTGTGTAGGGAGGAATTGCAGATGCCGGTTTAAACCAAAGATAGGCACAAGAAACTGGAGTAACTCAACGGGACAGGCAGCATCTCTGGAGAGAAGGAATGGGTGACATTTTGGGCCCAAACCCTTTTCCAGACTAAGAGTCAGGGGGGAGAGTGAGACACAGAGAAAAGGGAGTGTGAAGGTGCGAATACAGGACAGAGGGAATGGAGATCAAGGAAAATGTAGGATAGATCATTATTAGCTGGGAGAAGGTAACAGCAAAGCAAACAGACAAGTCTGAAGAAGGGTCTCGAGCCGAAACGTCACCCATTCCTTCTCTCCAGAGATGCTGCCTGACCTGCTGAGTTCCAGCACTTTGTGTCTATCTTTAGTGTACTAATAATGAGTGTACAGGGTTGTCCATCCGAGTCTAAGCAGTAGGACGATAACAAGAGGGGACATTGTGCAGCGTGCCTTCTATTCGTGTAGCGCATTACTACAGGAGAAATTAAACAGGTGGCCCCCTGACAGAGAAATAAGGTTGAAAATAATGGCCTGAAGAATATCATCTGAGGCCTTCCAGACCTCCGTCTGCAGAGATAATTATAGCCGCAGCAAGGTGATTAAACTCAAGAGCACACTGTAGAACAAGAGTGGCCACACAGGACAAATCCCAGGGCAGCTTGTGTGACGTGGCACAAGATCAGAAATTAATATCACAAATCATGCATGAATAAATCCCGCGGCTGCAACTTGTAGCAAGTTTATATATTTATATATTTCAGATCATTGTAAACCGAACAGATAGGTGATCGCAGTAGGTTATGACGTCGAGATTAGGTCAGGCAGCGCCGGTAGTCAGGATCGAACCCGGGTCTCTGGCGCTGTCTCACAGGGCAACAACAGGCCATTTGGTCAAATAATATCAAAATAAAACGAGCAACAACTAGAAAAGGGAACCGCAGATGTTGATTAAAAAAATTTTTAAAAGACAAAGTGCTGGAGTAACCCAGCGGGTCAGGCAGCATCTCTGGAGAACATGGATAGACGACGTTTTGGGTCAGGATTCTTCTTCATGAACTTCTTCAAAGTAGGCATACCCGACCCAGAACGCCACCTGTCCATGTTCTCCAGAGATGCTGCCCGATCTGCTGAGTTACTCCAGCAATTTGTGTCTTTTTTAAGCAACACTTAGTTTAATGTTGGGACACAGTGTGGAAACAGGCCCTTCGGCCCACCGAGTCCACGCCGACCATCACCTGTTCACACTAGTTCTATGTTATCCCACTTTGACATCCACTCCCTACACACTAGGGACAATTTACGGAAGACCAATTAACCCACAACCCCGCACGTCCTTGAGATGTGGGATGAAACCGGAGCACCTGGAGAAAACCCACGCAGTCACAGGGAGAATGTACAAACTCTGTACAGACAGCACCCGTAGTCAGGATCGAACCCTGGTCTGTGGTGCTGTGAGGCAGCAACTCTACCACTGTACCGCCCTGTACAAACAATATTCCCATTATATAACGCAAACAGAGTGCCAATAAGGTGCATTTATCAGTCCTGTGCCTATTCTCTTGTTCCATTGTGTCGACAATTTGTTCTGACTAGTGTGAACTGACATCTTCTAAAGTAACAGCAGATTTATATACATTCGCACAACTTATTTATAAATGATCCTTTCGTGACACTTTATATTTTTACACGCTGCGGCCTTTGTGATTTACCCTGTTGGAAACGTCAGCATCGGCCTTTTGCTTTATTTTCCAACACAGCATCTTAAAATAGACGGAATGGAATATGTCCTTAAAACTTGACCTTAAATATAGTACATCACCACTGCACACAGTTCAAACCATCTGGTATGTGTCCAGCAGATATCTGAACAACATTACTGCCTTAAATCACAATGAAGGCAAACCATCAAATGACAAGTAACTCTGCAAAGATTTCAGTGTAGCTCACTGCTTTACACATCAGGTTTAGGTTTATTATTGTCACGTGTACCGAGGTTCGGTGAAAAGCTTTGTTTTTGCATGCTATCCAATCAGTTCAGATAAGACTGTACATAAATACAAAACAAGGGGGAAAGATTTAATAGGAACCTGAGGGGTAGCTTTTTCACACAAAGGGTGGTGGGTGCATGGAACGAGCTGCCGGAGGAGGTAGTTGAGGCAGGTGCCATCGCAACATTTAAGAACCATGTAGATGGATAGGACAGGTACATGGATAGGACAGGTTTAGAGGGATAATAGGCCAAACGCAGGCAGATATAGATGGGACATGTTGGCCGGTGTGGTCAAGTTGGGCCGAAGGGCCTGTTTCCACATGGTAACACTCTGTGACAGTCAAGCCAAACTCAAGTACAACACGCAATGCGAAGAGAAAGATACAGAGTGCAGAATATAGTTCTCAGCATTGTGGCGCATCAGATCCAGAGACAAAGTCCAATGAGGTAGAGGTGCATCAGACAGTACCCTAGCTTATGGAAGGACCGTTCAGAAGCCTGATAACCACAAGATCATAAGACGCAGGAGCAGAATTAGGCCATTCAGCCCATTGTGTGTACACCACTATTCAATCATGGCTGATGTATTTTTCCCCCTCAAACCATCTAACAAAGGTGAAGAGGCTGTTCCTGAACCAGATGGCAATTCTGATCTATGCAGCAGTTCACTAAAAACATGGAATTGGTTACGAGGGATTGTTTGACACCACACTGATTTGGTCAAGAGAGTCAAGAGGCAAGAGTGTTTTATTGTCATGTGTCCCAGATAGAACAATTACATTCTTACTGAGTAGTCACGACCCAAAAAATACGTGGTTTGTTTCTTCACGAAAGAAAGTGCAAGTTGCAACGAGGGGCGCAGCGGTAAAGTTGCTGCCTTACAGCGAATGCAGCGTCGGAGATTCAGGTTCGATCCTGACCACAGGCGCCGTCAGTACGGAGTTTGTACGTTCTCCCCGTGACCTGCGCGGGTTTTCTCCGAGATCTTCGGTTTCCTCCCACACTCCAAAGACGTACAGGTGTGTAGGTTAATTGGCTGGGTAAAATGTAAAAATTGTCCCTAGTGTGTGTAGGATAGTGTTAATGTGCGGGGATCGCTGGGTGGCGTGGACTCGGTGGGTCGAAGGGCCTGTTTCCGCGCTGTATCTCTAAATCTAAAAAATCGTGCACCCTGGGGCAAGGACAGAGTGAATGCGTAGGAAGGAACTGCAGGTGCTGGCTTAAATCGAAGACAGACACAAAATGCTGGAGTAACTCAGCGGGACAGGCAGCATCTCCGGAGAGAAGGAATGGGTGACGTTTCGGGTCGAGACACCTTCTCTCCAGAGATGCTGCCTGTCCTGCTGAGTTACTCCAGCATTTGTCTGTCTATCAAAGTTAAACGAATCTCGACTGCCTGCACCCTGCATCCATGTCCTTCCATCCTCTGCATTTGCCTATCTAAAAGTCTCTTAAACATCACAATCATATCCACCTCCACCACCACCCCTGGCAATGTTCCAGTCCCCCACCACACTCAGTGTAAAAAACTTATACCACACATCTCCTTTAAACATTATTCAGTGGCTACAAATTACTACAGATATTCTTACATCTGCACATAATACAATTATTCCTAAAATTCACCATGCCCTCGTTACCTGTGACATTATGTGGAGCAATGTTATAAATAGTTGCAATATTAAGAAAAATAATTACAATATTCCACCGTAATTATATAGAGTACAGACACTGCAATTCACGGGAACTGGAACAGAGTGAGAGAATAAACATCAACTGATAAAATATTGTGAATTTTATCTGGAACAAAATATTTCAAGTAGTTGGTCGTGTATTTAAAACCTGACTGTGCCTGCAGGTTCGTCTTTAAACAGACCACATATTCACTCTGTCAAAGATAGACACAAAATGCTGGGGTAATTCAGCGGGTCTGAAGAAGGGTCTCGACCCGAAACGTCACCCATTCCTTCTCTCCAGAGATGCTGCCTGTCCTGCTGAGTTACTCCAGCATTTTGTGTCTATCTTCGGCTTAAGCCAGCATCTGCAGTTCCTTCCTACACATTTAGTTTAACTTTGGTTTAGTTTAGTTTAGTTTATTGTCACGTGTACCAAGGTACAGTGAAAAGCTTTTGTTGCGTGTTAACCAGTCAGCAGAAAGACAATAGATGATTACAATCGAGCTATCCACAGTGTACGGATAACTTGGCATCATGTTTGGCATGCACATTGTGGGCCGAAGGGCCTGTTGCTGTACTGTACAGTTCTATGTTCTAATCACTGTTGCTCTGAATAGTTTTTTTTCCAAACTTATATTTTAGATTTCAATTCTTTGCAAAAAGGGCTACTGGTGTGTGGAACCTTGGTGTTGAAATGGCAACATCTTCACATTTATTACTTTGTCCCCGCTTCAAATGTTCATGTTGAAGAGGAAATGTTACATTCATGTTTTTAGCAAAGTAAATCACTTACAGAGGAAACTGGAGAACCCGGAGGACACCTACTCGGTCACAGGGAGGACGTACAAACTCCACACAGACAGCGCCCGTAGTCAGTCACTAATCGCTGGTCTGGATTTGAAGAAGTCAAATTCATTCACGGAACATCGGATATCGAACGGCACAGGATGTCTAATGCCGGACATGGTGCCATGCTGAACTAAACGCTTCTGCCTGCACGTGATCTACATCCCTCTATTCCCTGCACTCCCATGTGCCTATCTATAATCCTCTTGAACACCACCTCCACCACAACCCCCTGGCAGCATGTTCCAGGCACCCTCCACCATTGGAGTGCTTTCACGCTCCCCCTCCCAACATTCAGTCTGAAGAAGGGTCCCGATCCATGTTCTTCAGAAATGCTGCCTGACCCGCTGAGTTACTCCTTTCGCTGTGTCTTTCCTTGTAAACCAGTATCTGCATTTCCCCAGTGTCTACATCATAAATTGATTCCATTCAGCAGAATGAAAGTGCAGGCGATCCTACAATTACAAAATATTTCAGTCAAAAGCGTTTACGTACCAACAGCAGACCAATGAAGTGCTTACTTGCAGCCGCATAACAGGCCTGTAACATGACACACGCAGATAATATATAATAAACAAAAATGCAATAGATTAATAACTACAATACGGGCGCAAAAAAAGGCCTATTGGCCTGAGTGCAACCAAAGCCAAACCATAGTTCACAGATGTGGCTAGCGTTGTGTGGTGTTTAAAACGCCTAATGGTAGTTGGGAAGAAGCTGTTCATGAGGTCACGGTTTTCAGGCTCCTGCACCTTCTTCAATAGACAATAGACAATAGGTGCAGGAGGAGGCCATTCGGCCCTTCGCTCCAGCACCGCCATTCACTGTGATCATGCTTGATCATCCACAATCACTACCCCTATGGCGATTCGTAGGCGAAGTACGTTGAGGTAGACGTTTATTGTAATATTAATAACCGTGACAACCAACGCACCAAACGACAGACACCATAAATCTTACTGTCTCTCTCGGAGTTCTAAACCAGACTGCCCAGTCCTTCTACCTGCGCACCACCTCACCTCTTCTACCAATCAGAGGGTTCGATGGTCTGGACCAATCCCTGTGCCCCTACATGACCCCCCCCCCCCCCCCCCAGAACCCTCGGTGTGGTACCGGGCAGGAGCCCGGACCACCCGACCGGAGCGGGTGCGGAGAGGAGAGGGAGGCCCCGCCGGGGGTGGGGATGGGGAAACCGGCACCGCGGGAGGAGGGGGAACTGACGGAGCCGGAGGCGGCAGTGGCAAGGCGACCAGGGGAAGCGGAGTCCCGAACGGGGGCAGCGAGGGGGAAAACTGCTGTACGGGAGCCGCGGCCGGAGGTCGGCCCCGGCGAGGAGGTTGAGCCGCTGTGACGGGCTGGTCTGGGTCCAAATAGGCAGGCTTGAGGCGGGACACCGAGACGACCTCTTGTCGTGTACCCACTTCTAACGTGAAGGTGACTGTGCCTCTCTTCACTACTCTGAACGGACCCTGGTAAACTGGCCGGAACGGGGGACGGTGGGCATCGATGCGTCGGAACACAAACTCGCAGTCGCCCAAGGCCGGCGGGACGTGTGAAGGGGGATCCCCGTGACGAGAAGCAGGGACCGGGGCCAGGGACCCCACCCGCGCTCGGAGTGAAGCTAAGAGTGCTGGCATGGAGGGAGGGGGGGTGGAACATTGGGGGAGAACGTCGCCTGGTACCCGCAGGGGCGAGCCATAGACCAGGTCTGCCGAGGAAGCTCCGAGATCGTGCTTTGGAGCCGTGCGGATACCCAGGAGAACCCATGGGAGTTGGTCGGCCCAGTCGGGGCCGGACAGGCGGGCAGTGAGTGAGGCTTTAAGCTGCTTGTGGAACCGTTCCACCATCCCGTTGGCCTGGGGGTGATAGGCGGTGGTTTGCTGTAATCGGGACCCGCACAGCTGAGTCAGAGCCACCCACAGGGATGAGGTGAATTGGGCGCCCCGGTCGGTAGTGATGACGTCCGGGACGCCAAAACGGGCAATCCAATTTAGTGCCAGAGCCCGCGCGCAGGAGGCTGCTGAGATGTCGGACAACGGGAGCGCCTCTGGCCACCTGGTGAACCGCTCGACTACCGTGAGGAGGTGGGTGTAGCCCCTGGAGTGGGGTAACGGGCTGACGAGATCCACATGGATGTGGAGGAATCGGACTGCGGGGACCGTGAACTGCTGGACGGGGGGCCGAGTGTGCCGGTGGACCTTGGAGGTTTGGCACGGAATGCAGGAGCAGGCCCAGGCGGCCACCTGCCTCCGCAGCCCGTGCCAGACAAATCGAGCCGCAACCAGAGCCGAAGTGGCCCGGATGGACGGATGTGCCAGGCCGTGAATAGTGTCGAAAACCTGGCGCCGCATGGAAGTGGGTACTACCGGGCGGGCGCGTGGCAGAGAAACATCGCACCAGAGTTTGGTACGCGTGGGACCACAGGCTACCTGTGCCAACCGCAACCCCGAGGTGGTGTGGGGGTGTCTTCCAGGCGCTGAGCCTCCGCGAGCTCCTGGAAATCGACCCCGGAACTTACCTCGGCCACCTGGGGAAACCACCGGTCTGGACAAGGCATCCGCCACGGTGTTTAGTTTTCCCGCAATGTGCCGAACGTCGGTGGTAAATTCCGAAACGAAAGTGAGGTGTCTCTGCTGGCGGGCCGACCACGGATCGGAAACCTTCAAAAAAGCAAACGTCAGTGGCTTGTGGTCAGTGAAAGCCACGAAAAAGCGACCCTCTAAAAAATAGCGAAAATGACGGATCGCCAGGTAGAGGGCCAGGAGTTCCCGATCAAAGGCACTGTAAACTATCTCGGGGCGAGTAAGCTGGCGGCTGAAAAAGGCCAAAGGGTGCCAGAGGCCGTTAACCTGCTGTTCTAAGACGCCCCCCACCGCCACGCCAGAGGCATCGACAGTGAGGGCGGTGGGGGCAGAGGCGCGCGGGTGGACGAGTATGGTGGCGTTCGCGAGGGCCAGCTTGGCTGCCGCGAAAGCCGTGTCGGCAGCAGGGGACCACACGAGCTCGGTGGGGTTACCCGCGAGGCATTGGAAAAGGGGGCGCATGAACCGGGCTGCCGCCGGGACGAATCGGTGGTAAAAATTCACCATGCCTACAAACTCTTGTAACCCTTTGATAGTGTCGGGGCGGGGGAGGAGCGGATAGCAGCCACCTTCTCGGGCAAGGGAACGGCACCGGCCTGTGTGATCCGATGGCCCAGCTAATCTACTGAGGATAGTCCGAATTGGCATTTGGACGGGTGTAGGATCAGACCGTGGTCCTGTAACCTTTGGAATATGGAGCGCAGGTGGGACCGGTGTTCGTGAGCCGACCGACTTGCCACGAGAATATCGTCCAGATAGATGAACACAAAAGGCATACCCCGACCCACATGATCCATAAGGCGTTGGAACAAGCGCCTGGGCGGCGTTTTTGAGGCCGAAAGGCATCCGCAGCCACTCAAAAAGCCCGAACGGGGTGATGGTGGCGGTCTTAGGGATGTCTGCGGGGCGAACCGGGATCTGGTGATACCCTCGGACTAAGTCCAGTTTTGAGAATACCATGGCACCCTCTAGGCTGGCAGAAAAATCCTGAATATGCGGGATCGGGTATCGGTCAGCTGTGGTGATGGCGTTCAGACGTCGGTAATCGCCACATGGTCTCCACCCCCCAGATGCTTTTGGGACCATGTGTAACGGTGAGGCCCACGGGCTGTCCGACGGGCGCACGATCCCCAGCCGTTCCAAAGTGAGGAACTCTTCGCGAGCGACTGCCAGCTTATCAGGGGGTAGGCGTCGGGCTCGGGCAAAAACAGGCGGTCCCTCCGTAGGGATGAAGTGCACGACTCCGTGCTTGGCGGCAGGTGTGTCGAAACGCTGGACTAGGAGCTCCGGGAAATCAGCGAGAATCGCAGCAAACGGGTCGGAGGTCGTGGTGACGGCCTGGACGGTCGGGCTGGATGACACGGAAACCGAAGGAGCGGGAGGGTCAACGCTACTGGACAACGGCTGCAGGCTCTTCCCGCGGACGTCAGGGATCAATGAAAAAGCCCAAAGGAAATCCGCTCCCAGGATTGCCTGGCCTACATCTGCGATGATGAAAGTCCAGTTGTAAGTCCTGGAACCAAAGGACAGGGCCATGTCCCGTGTTCCGTAGGTACGGACAGGGCTGCCGTTGACCGCAATGAGTGGGGGGCCGGTCTTACCTGATCTCGCTTCTTGGCAGGATGGAGGCACAATGCTGACGATCGCCCCGGTGTCCACGAGGAAAACGGTACCTGTATGTTGCTCCGCAAGGTAGAGGCGATGGTTCTGGCCGATCGAGATTGCCTCTACATTTGATCGGCCGAGGCATTTCCCGAGAATGTGCAGGGGCTTCTACAGTTGCGTGCCGCTGCTCCCCACCGTCTATGAAAGAAACACCAGCCTCGCTGGTGTGTTTCTATGTCGCGGGCCTGTTTCAAAATGGCCACCGTCGACGTAGCAGCCTGGCGGGTTTTTTGAAAAGTGGCGGGCGGATGGGCGCCATCTTGGCCGCGCGGTCGGTTGCTCACCTGTGTTGAAACCCGATTTACTGAGCCGGGGCACCTCGCCTTTGCCGCGACCAGTGCGTCCGCCTTTTCTGCGAAATCCATCGGGTCCCCGAAAGTAACGTCTGCTAGGACTATGCGGACGTCCTCTGGCAGCTTCTCGCGGAATGCCTCCTCGATCATAAGGCATTTGGTGTGCTCTCCCGCTAGAGTCATCATCTCCGTCATGAGGACCGACGGCGGTCGGTCCCCGAGCTCAGGTAAGTGCAGGGAATGCGGGCCTCAAGTGCAGTAGCAGCAACTTGAGGCCCGCATACTTGTCGGTTTCTGGCGGGTCGGTGACGTACTGTGCGACCCGTGCGGACGTCTCCGACGGCAGGACGCTCAGTAGATGGTAGAACCTGGTCTCGTCCTCCTGTATTCCCCGGAGGTGGAACTGTGCCCCCGCTTGGGCGAACCACAGGCGTGGTTGGTGGGCCCAGAACGGGGGCAGATGAACGCCGACTGCGTTCGGCGTCGATACCTCCCGATGGGACATCTTGGTGATCTGTGATCACGTCGGGGTCACCACTATGGCGAGTCGTAGGCGAAGTACGTTGAGGTAGACGTTTATTGTAATATTAACAACCGTGACAACCAACGCACCAAACGACAGACAACCATAAATCTTACTGTCTCTCTCGGAGTTCTAAACCAGACTGCCCAGTCCTTCTACCTGCGCACCACCTCACCTCTTCTACCAATCAGAGGGTTCGATGGTCTGGACCAATCCCTGTGCCCCTACCTTCTCCCCTTATCCCTTGACTCCGCTATCTTTAAGAACTCTATCTAACTCTATCTATCTATTTGTTCCTGATGGCAGGGGTGAAATGAGTGCGTGGCCAGAGTGGTGTGGGTCTCTGATGATGCGGGCTGCCTTTTTGAGGCAGCGACTCCTGTAGATCCCTTCGATGGTGGGGAGGTCAGTACCCGTGATGGACCGGGCAGTGTCCACCACTCTCTGTAATCTACTTCATTCCTGGGTGTTGGAGTTGCCGAACCAGGCCGTGATGCATGCAGTCAGTGTGCTCTCTACTGCACCCCTGCAGAAGATTGATTGAAAAATATTTACAAATTTTTAAATAATAAATTAATATAAAAATATATATTTCTTTAAAAATACAGTTTACGTTTTAACGTTCTTCCTCAGAGCGGTAAAATCTAAATTGTTTATTATATAAATATAAATTGATGCATAGCTTTAAAATCAGAGGGACAAAGTTGAAAGGAGATGTGAGGGGCAAGTTATTTTACCCAGAGGGTGGTGGGTGCCTGGAACGCACTGCCAGCTGACACACGGTGGCGCAGCGGTAGAGTTGCTGCCTTACAGCGAATGCAGCGCCGGAGACTCAGGTTCGATCCTGACTACGGGCGCCGTCTGTACGGAGTTTGTACGTTCTCCCCGTGACCTGCGTGGGTTTTCTCCGAGATCTTCGGTTTCCTCCCACACTCCAAAGACGTACAGGTATATAGGTTAATTGGCTGGGTAAATGTAAAAATTGGCCCTAGTGTGTGTAGGATAGTGTTAATGTGCGGGGATCGCTGGGCGGCGTGGACTCGGTGGGCCGAAGGGCCTGTTTCCACGCTGTATCTCTAAATCTAAACAAACAAATCTGACGGTGTTGGTGGAGGCAGATACGATAGTGGCGTTTAAGAGACTTTTGGACAGGCACATGGATATGCACGGAATGGAGGGATATGGATTATGTGCAGGCAGATAAGAGTTGGCCTTGGCGTCATGTTCGGCACGGACATTGCGGGCCGAAGGGCCTGTTCCTGTGCTGTGCCATTCTATGTTCTATGAGATGATTCAGCAATATTGTACTTTGAAAAGTCGTTCCTTGCCACAGGCAGCTCGAAGCCAATTAAGGAACTAGGCAAATGTAAGTCACACATTTATTTTGGTGTTGCATTCCTGTTTCATGGTAAAATCCTGCCTGACTTTTCTCAGAATTAGTTCATCAGAGTCGGAATATTACTTTTGGACTGATTTCCACAACTGAACGTAAATCACCCAGCATTCAATCAAACATTCAGCCTTAGAGAGAGAGAGAGAGAGAGAGGGAGGGAGGGAGGGAGGGAGGGAGGGAGAGGGAGAGAGGGAGGGAGGGAGGGAGGGAGGGAGGGGGGGAGGGAGAGGGAGAGGGAGAGAGAGAGAGAGAGAGAGAGAGAGAGAGAGAGAGAGAGAGAGAGAGAGAGAGAGAGAGAGAGAGAGAGAGAGAGAGAGAGAGAGGGGGGCCTTGTAAGGGGGAGGTGGAAGAGAAGCATGAATATATGTACCATGCCTTGTAGTCTGAAGCTTGTACCTCTGGCATAAAAAAGTAATCAAAAATCAATTTAGTTTGTAACATGAGCTTATTAAGAAATCTCAAACCAATTCTGTTCTTTTCCCATCCTCCTCCGAGCAAAGATGATTATGAGCCACAATGCTTTTTATTAAATCTGGTATGCTAAGGAAACTAGCCGAGAATCACGTGTAGGAAGGAACTGCAGATGCTGGTTTTAAACCGAAGATAGACACAAACAGCTGGAGTAACTCAACGGCACAGGCAGCATCTAAGGAGAGAAGGAATGGGTGACGTTTCGGATCGAGACAAAGGGTCTCGACCATTTGTCTCGTTCCGAAACGTCAACCATTCCTTCTCTCCAGAGATGCTGCCTGTCCCGCTCAGTTTCTCCAGCTGTTTGTGTCTATCTTTAGCCAAGAATCGCGTAAGCAAAGGGTGAGGGTGACCACTATTGCCCAGCACCCCAGTGATGAATAATTGTTAAAAGAAAGAACTGCAGATGCTGCTTTGTACTAAAGATAGATACAAAGTGCTGGAGTAATTCAGCGGATCAGGCAGCATCTCTGGAGAAAATGAATGTGTGACGTTTTGGGTTGGGGCCCTTCTTCAGACTGAAAGTTTAGCTTGGTTTAGTTTAGTTTTGTTTAGTTTAGTTTTGGATGGGGACTGAAACATTGCCTGTCCATGTTCTCCAGAGATGCTGCCTGACCAGTTGAGTTACTATAGCACTTTGTGGATATCTCTTGAATAATAGTTGATGTTTTAAAAATGAGAAATGAGAAAATGAGAAATAGTTTTTTATTGTTTCTCAGCACGCATTCCTAATTATAACTTGACAGGGCGGTACAGTGAACACTGTAAAAATCGCCCCGAGCTTGTAGCGAGTGGATCAGAAAGTGGGATAACGTAGAACTAGTGTGAACGGGTGATTGGTGAACTTGGTGGGCTGAAGGGCCTGTTTCAATGCTGTATCTTTCAATCGATCTTTCAAAAACTTCCTAGCAGCTTTTTTTAATTTAATTTGGGATTTCCAGAATCAATTGCTGGGTTTTTTTTTGCTCTAGATTGCCTAAGTTCATTGGCTGTTTTGCAAAAACTTGCACACTGCAAAGATAAATTGATGTTCACAGCCGTGAGGTGTTTATCATTATAGCAGACATTGCATCAGCTTCTTCGCTGTCTCAGCTCTGCCCCCTGCTGGGAGACTTGCAACCTGCTCTTCCTCAAACTAAGATTAACATGGCAGCATGGTGGCGCAGTGGTAGAGTTGCTGCCTCTCAGCGCTGAACCTGGTTCCATCCCGACGACGGGCATTGCCCGTATGGAGTTTGCACGTTCTCCCCGTGACCTGCGTGGGTTTTCTCCGAGATCTCCGGTTTCCTCCCACACTCCAAAGACGTACAGGCTTGTAGGTTAATTGGCTTGGTATAAATATAAAATTGTCCCTCGTGTGTGTAGGTTAGTGCTAATGTGCGGGGATCACTGGTCGGCGCGGACTCAGTGGGCCGAAGGGCCTGTTTCCGCGCTGTATCTCCAAACGAGACTAAACTAAACTAACGTAGGATAGGCACAAAAAGCTGGAGTAACTCAGCGGGACAGGCAGCATCTCTGGAGAGAAGGAATGGGTGACATTTCGGGTCAAGACCCTTCTTCAGACTGAAGGAGTGTCTCGACCCAAAACGTCACCCAAACCTTCTCTCCAGAGATGCTGCCTGTCAAGTTAATCTGATCTCCTCTCGGTTTAAACCAGCATCTGCAGTTCCTCCCTACACATTAACTTGACATCTTGTTTGGCACAGACGTTGTGGGTCGAACATGTTACGAAGGTATCTCTAATACTCTATCTCCCATCTGCAGGTGGGATTGGGAACTAATCACTTCTTTAATTAGAGAGGACCATGGCTTCCCGTGCAGACTGAGAGATTGATTGAAAGATACAGCATTGATACAGGCAATGATACAGTCCACGCTGACCATCGATCACCCTTTCACACTAGTTCTATGTTATCCCACTTTCTCATTCCACTCCCTACCCAGGTCATAAGTGATAGGACTGGAATTAGGCCATTCGGCCCATCAAGTCTACTCCGCCATTCAATCATGGCTGATCTATCTCTCCCTCCCAACCCCATTCTCCTGCCTTCTCCCCGTAACCGCTGACACCCGTACCAATCAAGAATCTATCTATCTCACCCTTAAAAATATCCATTGACTTGACCTCAACAGTCTTCTGTGGCAAAGAATTCTACAGATTCACCACCCTTTGACTAGAGAAATTCCTCTTCATCTTCCTAAAAGAACGTCCTTTAATTCTGAGGCTGTGCCCTCCGGTCCTAGACTCTCCCACTGGTGGAAACATCCTCTCCACACCCACTCTATCCGGAACTATCTCTGGCATCACGGAACATCCTTGGGAGGCACCAGAGAGGCTGTGAGGCAGCAGCTCTACCCGCTGCGCCACCGTGCCGCCCTTGATTTCCTTCTCTGCACTTTAGTTGGCAACTGCATAGCTCCACTTATTTGAGTCCTTTGCCAAATTCATCTAACTCCCCGGAGCCTTCCCACACCCACAGCCACCTCAGTATGGTCCCTGACTGTTCTTCAAAGGCCAGCAATCTCTGGACTTGTGTCACCCACATAATACCTTCATTATGAAAAGTAATAAAAGGGAGCTGCAGATGCCGATTTATACCAAAGGTAGACAGACACAAAGTGCTGGAGTAACTCAGTGGGTCAGGCAGCATCTCTGGAGAACATGGACAGGTGATGTTTTGAGTCGGGACCCATCTTCAGACTGAAAACTTAGTGTAGTTTTGTTTAATTTATGTCTCGGAGCAGAATTAGGCCATTCAGCCCATCAAGTCTACTCTACCATTCAATCGGTTGATTTATCTCTCCCTCTCAACCACATTCTCCTGCCTTCACCCCATAACCCATGACACCCTTACGGGCGGGACGGTGGCGCAGCGGTAGAGTTGCTGCCTTACAGCGAATGCAGCGCCGGAGACTCAGGTTCGATCCTGACAACGGGCGCCGTCTGTACGGAGTTTGTACGTTCTCCCCGTGACCTACGTGGGTTTTCTCCGAGATCTTCGGTTTCCTCCCACACTCCAAAGATGTACAGGTATGTAGGTTAATTGGCTGGGCAAATGTTTAAAAATAATTGTCCCTAGTGTGTGTAGGATAGTGTTAATGTGCGGGGATCGCTGGGCGGCGCGGACCCGGTGGGCCGAAGGGTCTGTTTCCGTGCTGTATCTGTATCTCTAAATCTAAATCTGATAGTGTAGTTTAGAGAAACAGCAGGGAAACGCCCTTCAGCCCACTGAGTCCACGCCGGCCATCAATCACCCGTACTCCAGCTCTATGTCCTATACATATTTTACAGAAGGCAATTAACCTACAAATCCGTACGTCTTTGTTAAACTAATCTCCACTGCCCGCACACGATATATTTCCCCCCCTTCATTTTCATATCTTCACTTTAAAGTGCAGGAAATAATTGCAGATGCAGGTTTAAATCGAAGATAGACACAAAATGCTGAAGTAACTGAGTGGGACAGGCAGCATCTCAGGAGAGAAGGAATGGGTGACGTTTCGGGTCTGAAGAAGGGTGTCGACCCGAAACGTCACCGATTCCTTCTCTCCATAGATGCTGCCTGTCCTGCTGAGTTACTCCAGCATTTTGTGTCTATCTTCACTTTAAAGTTGTGTGTTCTAATCCTGCATGGTTTTAATTCTTTATCCATTTTTTTTTATACATTTGGGATTTTTTTAAGGCATCCGTTAGAATGCTTTGCAACTCGCTGTCTGTTTTCAATTTCTTGATGTGTTGAGGCATGCAGAAAGTTAACATGTTATATATGTACTGATTGTTGCTGCCTTAAATGCAACGCCACTAAATCTCAATCCCAGACAGGCTGGCAATGTTGTTCTGCACAGGTCTACGCTTGCAGCCTGCGAGCCATTTCACACTCATCCTCGAGTTAATGCACTTTGTTTAAATTTTTAAAACAAATTAATTTAATAAAGGCCAGGACCCATTTTATTTCTCTGCAGCTGAATTAATCATTGACAGATTCACCGGAATTGTGTGCTGAAACAGATGCTCGCAATAATGGACAAAAACCAGAAACATTTCAATACGGTGAAAACACTGACTGTTGTAAAAAACAGCTTCCGCAGTCCCTTTTTATTACATTTTGTCTGCTCCAATATAGTTCTGAAGAAGGGTTCCAACCCGAAACGTTACCTATCCGTATTCTCCAGAGATGCTGCCCGGCCCTCTAAGCTACTCCAGCATTTTGTGTTCATAATTTTCTTCTCCCTTGGTTAATAACTAGTATACAAATATTTTAATTGCTAACAAAAATGGATAAATATTGGTTGCATTATCAAAGCTGGAGCCATATCATTATAGATCGAGCAGAATATTTAAATAGATAAATGTGGGTACAAGGAACTGCAGATGGTGGTATTACAAAAAAAGACACAGAGTGCTGGAGTAACTCAGCGGGTCAGGCAGCATGGTAAGCAAATTGGCTCCATGGAAGGAAGCAGAGGGTGATGGTGGAAGATTGCATCTCAGACTGGAGGCCTGTGACTAGTGGTGTGCCTCAGGGTTCGGTGCTGGGCCCGTTACTGTTTGTCATCTACATCAATGATTTGGATGAGAACATACAGGGCAAGATTAGTAAGTTTGCTGATGATACAAAAGTGAATGGTTTTGCAGATAGTGAAGATGGTTGTGAACGATTGCAACAGGATC
This sequence comes from Rhinoraja longicauda, assembly GCF_053455715.1. Lineage (NCBI taxonomy): Eukaryota > Metazoa > Chordata > Chondrichthyes > Rajiformes > Arhynchobatidae > Rhinoraja > Rhinoraja longicauda. Next base: position 9,941,676 of record NC_135958.1, on the reverse strand, counting down.
TGGATCAATTGGCCAGGTGGACAGAGGAATGGTCGATGGAATATAATACAGAGAAGTGTGAGGTGTTGCATTTTGGGACGTCGAACAAGGGCAGGACCCACACAGTAAATGGTAGGCCTCTGGATAGTGCTGTAGAGCAGAGGGATCTAGGAGTACAGGTGCATGGTTCCTTGAAAGTCGAGTCGCAGGTAGATAAGGTGGTCAAAAAGGCTTTTGGCACTTTGGCCTTCATCAGTCAAGAGTATTGAGTATAGAAGTTGGGAGGTCATGTTGCAGTTGTATAAGACATTAGAGAGACCGCATTTAGAATATTGTGTTCAGTTCTGGGCACCATGTTACAGGAAAGTATTGTCAAGCTTGAAATGGTTCAGAAAAGATTTACGAGGATGTTGCCAGGACTAGAGGGTGTGAGCTATAGGGAGAGGTTGAGTAGGCTAGGTCTCTATTCCATGGAGCACGGGATGATGAGGGGAGATCTTATAGAGGTGTACAAAATCATGAGAGGAATAGATCGGGTAGATGCACGGAGTCTTTTGCCCAGAGTAGGGGAATCGACGACCAGAGGACATAGGTTCAAGGTGAAGGGGAAAAGATTTAATAGGCATCTGAGGGATAACCTTTTCACACAAAGGGTGGTGGGTGTATGGAACAAGCTGCCAGAGGAGGTAGTTGAGGCTGAGACTATCCCATTGTTTAAGAAACAGTTAGACAGGTACATGGATAGGACAGGTTTGGAGGGATATGGACCAAGTGCAGGCAAGTGGGACTAGTATAGCCTGGACATTGTTGGCCGGTGTGGGCGAGTTGGACCGAAGGGTCTGTTTCCACACTGTATCACTCTATGACTCTATCTCTGGAAAACATGGATAGGTGATGTTTCAGGCTAGAGCCTTCTTAAGACCGTAGACTTTCCAATCTATTTAAATGATATTTAAATAAATTGGAAATTCTAACAGGAGAAATAAATGGCTTGAGGAAGTAATAATGTAGTTTTCTAGCTAATTGAGTAGATTTGATTCATTTTCACATTACCAACAAGAACAAAAATAATAATCCCCTGACCGCGTTATAATACTTCCATCTGATAGCCAACCTGTGATGCAAAATTTGTACAATATACTGTATGAAATGATCAATATATGAAATAGTCCAATGTAATAGATTGGTGACACCAAAAATGGAAGTGATTTTAAAAACGTGAGTGGCTCACAGTGGAAATAAATTGAAATAAAGACGTGTAAATTTCCAATTCACTTGATTTAGAAAATCTTAAATGTTTGGTAATATCAAGATCAAGATTAAGAGCGGCAAAGTAGCATAGCGGGTAGAGCTGCTGCCTCACAACGCCAGAGACCCGTACGATCCTGACCTCGGACGCTGTCTGTGTGGTTTCCATGTTCTCCCTGTGACCGCCCACCACCCCAAAGACGTGTGGGTTTGTAGGTCAATTGGCCCTCTGTAAATTGCCCCGAGTATGTCAGGAGCCGAGGAGAAAGTGGGATAACGAAGAATTAGTGTGAACGGGTGATCGATGGCTGGCATGGACTCGATGGGCCAAAGGGTCTGCTTCCATGCTCTACCTTTCAATCAATTCAATTAGGAATAAGTTTTTTTATCTTATTATATTTTATATAACCTTATCTTATATCTGCTGCAGTCCAAACAGTCAGAACCTTTCTCCCAGGGTGGACTGTCCAACACTAGAGGGCATAGTTTAGTTTAGTTTAGAGATACAGCGCGGAAACAGGCCCTTCGGCCCACCGAGTCCACACCGACCTGCGATCCCCGCACATTAACACTACCCTACACACACACAAGGAACAATTTACATTTATACCAAGCCAATAAACCTACAAGCCTGTACATCTTTGGAGTGTGTGAGGAAACCGAAGATCTCGGAGAAAACCCAAGCAGATCACAGGGGGAACGGACAAACTCCGTACAGACAGCACAGGATCCTAATTTTATTTGGGACTACAAGACTCATAGAATAAATAAAAGACACTTATGTAAGTCTAAAATTAATGGAGGAATTGCTTTACCTAACTTTTTATTTTATTATTGGGCGGTTAATATTAAAAATATAACCTGCTGGTTGGATGATTCTGATCAACAATCGGATTGGTTAAAGATGGAGAAAGAGGATTGTTTACCATTCGATATTGGTGCGATCCTCTTAGCTCCAATAAATTTAAATAAAAAAACATATGGAGGTAATCCCATTATACATAGTGTTATCCGTACCTGGAAACAATTAAAGCTTACGTTAAAATTGAGTAAATTATCTGTTTTCCTTCCTATTGCGAATAATCCTTCTTTTAAACCGTCTGTCTTAGATAGAGGCTTTGCTCAATGGAAAAGTTATGGAATCAAAAGGGTGGGAGATCTTTATCATAAGGGAACTTTTCTTTCGTTTCAGGAGTTACAGCAGAAGTACGGATTACATGTTAATAATTATTTTAGATATTTACAACTTAGAGATTATGTAAAATCACACATGCAAGAATATAAGTTTAGAGGTCCAGAAACACTTGATGTATGCCTGAATCGACATTATAACTCAAATAAATTAATATCTTTTATTTACAATATTCTCCTTGACATTGACATTCCGTCATCAGAATCTTATAGACGAGCATGGGAGGACGAATTGAATCAATTTATAATGCAAGATATATGGGATGAAAGTTTACAACATATACATCAATGTTCATTGAATACTAGACATTCCTTAATACAATTTAAAATAATACATAGATTACATTATTCGAAGACGAAATTAAATAGGATTTTTCCTAGTATCTCTCCTATGTGTGATAAATGTCAATTTCAAGAAGCTAATTTAACTCATATTTTCGTAACTTGTATAAAAATGCAAAACTTCTGGTTGGAGATTTTTAAAATAGTTTCTAAAGTTATTAATAAAAAATTAGATATGGACCCAAAATTAATTATATTAGGATTATCAGAACATACTACAAATTTTACAGTAAGTCAGGTACATTTTCTTGATTACAGTCTAATAACTGCGAAAAAACTAATACTTAAATTTTGGAAAAAACCAATAACCCCCACAATTAAAATGTGGACTATGGAAATGACAGAGACCCTGCATTTGGAAAAAATAAGGTTTGCCTTAATCGACAAACCTGAGTTATTTTTTAAAATATGGTCTCCATTTATTGAATTTTTAGAAAAGTAAATGGGTTTGGCACAGGACTAAAATAAAAAAAATAAAAAATTTAAATAAAAAGTTGAAACTTGAGTTGGGGGTTGGATGTACAGCTGTGGTTTTTGTCTCCCGGATCTACTCCCGTTAATTTTTATTGTTAGATCCTTTTTTTTTTTTTAACCCTCTTACTCTCTCTTCCCAAGTTTATAGTTTTATATTTTTATTTTTACTTTCTCTCTTCAAAAATTTAAAAATTGAAGCTATGTAAGAACTTTGTAACAAATGTGGTTTTTTTTAAAAATTTCGATTTGTACATATGCTTTTCAAAAATAAAAAAATAAAAAATAAATAAAAAATAAAAAAAAAAGACAGCACAGGATCGAAGCCGGGTCTCTGGCGCTGTAAGTGGTGTGGGGTAGCAACTCTACCGCTGCGCCACCGTGCTGCCCCATCAGCTATAAGGCGAGAGAGACAAAGTACAATGGAAATATGTGGGGCAAGTCTTTTTACCCAATGGGTGGTGGGTGCCTGGAATGCATTGCCAGGGGTGGTGATATGGGCAGATATGATGGTGGCATTTAAGAGGGTTTTGGATAGGCACATGGATATGCAGGGAATGGAGGGATACATAATCAGTGTGTAGAGTAGTGTTAATGTGCGGGGATCGCTGGTCGTTGCGGACTCAGTGGGCCAAAGGGCCTGTTTCTACACTGCATCTCTAAACTAAACTAAACTAAATTTATATTGTCTATTTCCTCAACTTTATAGGAACATGCATATTCTTTTTTTTTTTTGCAACATAAACAAGCAGTTAGAATTATTTAAATTCCAACACTTTACAGATGGCTTTGAAAAAAAACATGCTTATTTTCACTCTCCCCCCAAAAAATTGGTACAGTATGAATGTTCTGCTTCTCTCCTGCTTCCATTCTAATATACATCGCCCTGCTGTGTGAAATGTTCCAATGAACGTTTCCAAATATACAGTGAATGTCACAGAAGCCCAGCCTGTGAACTGAATGCAAACACTGGGGTTCTTTGTTAACTTGCTACAGGTTTATAACAACTACAGCAACAGTATAACATGCTGCAGAAGACATTGTTCGTCTGTTTTCAAGAATTAGGCCCCTACTCTGAGGCCTGTAATTTTAATGCAAAATTTCCCTTTTCCCCAGAGGTAGAAACCTAGCTTACTGCGCACATATTTGTTACTTTTTTTCATTCCTTATGAAAGCACTCTGGCATGAAACGATTTCCACTTTTGTAAATGAAATGAACATAATTATTAACCAAATGATAATGTTATATTGTGCAGTTCTAACTGGTAATGGCATGAAACTTGGCTGAGTTCGAATCTGTTCCAACCTGTTGTAGAGCTGTTTATCAGCGGTAATGTTTAGTTTAATTCAGAGATACAAGATGAAACAGGCCCTTCGGCCCACCGAGTCCACGCCGACCATCGATCACACTCGTTCTATGTTACCCCACTTTATCATCTACTCTCCAAACGCGAGAGGCAATTTGCAGTTGGCCAATTAACCTGCAAACCTGCACGTCATGACGTCATAAGCGAATGGTATGTTGGCATTCATAGCGAGGGGATTTGAGTATAGGAGCGGGAGGTTCTGCTGCAGTTGTACAGGGCATTGGTGAGACCACACCTGGAGTATTGCGTACAGTTTTGGTCTCCTAATCTGAGGAAAGACATTCTTGCCATAGAGGGAGTACAGAGAAGGTTCACCAGATTGATTCCTGGGATGGCAGGACTTTCATATGAAGAAAGACTGGATAGACTCGGCTTGTACTCGCTGGAATTTAGAAGATTGAGGGGGGATCTTATAGAAACGTACAAAATTCTTAAGGGGTTGGACAGGCTAGATGCAGGAACATTGTTCCCGATGTTGGGGAAGTCCACAACAAGGGGTCACAGTTTAAGGATAAGGGGGAAGTCTTTTAGGACCGAGATGAGAAAGTTTTTTTTCACACAGAGAGTGGTGAATCTGTTGAATTCTCTGCCACAGAAGGTAGTTGAGGCCAGTTCATTGGCTATATTTAGGAGCGAGTTAGATGTGGTCCTTGTGGCTAAAGGGATCAGGGGGTATGGAGAGAAGGCAGGTACGGGATACTGAGTTGGATGATCAACCATGATCATATTGAATGGCGGTGCAGGCTTGAAGGGCCGAATGGCCTACTCCTGCACCTATTTTCTATGTTTCTATGAGGCGTAGAATTGGGCCATTTGGCCCATCTTAGTCTACTCTGCCATTCAATCATCGCTGGTCTACCTCTCCCTTCAAACCCCATTATCCTGCCTTCTCCCCGTAACCTCTGACACTTGTACAAATCAAAAATCTTTGGGATGTCTTTGGGATGGGGGGTTAAACCAGAGCCCCCGGAGGAAACCCACCCGGTCACAGGAAGAACGTGCAAACTCCACACAGACAGCACCCAAGGTTAGGCGCTGTGAGGCAGTGGCTCGACCCAATGCGCCGCTGTGATGTATCTTTTCAAATACATTATTTTCTGTGACATTCCGTTGAACAAATCTGAAAAATATTTAATCTTTCAAGTGATGTAGTGGTTGGATATTCCCTGCAGAAGTCAAAAGACAGCTTGAATGTTGGGGGAAGTTCTGAGGTAGCTTACGACAATAAGTAAATACAAAATGATATAAAATTAATAAGTATTTGGCTTGTGTGCGAGGTGCCGTACCAAAGTTCGCCGAGTTCACAAACTGCAATGCGGTTTATAGTTGAAAAGAGTTTTATTGTATAAGTGTGCCATGATCTAAATGAACATGAAGCCACGAGATTGTCATAAAAAATGTTCCAAGCATTAATCACCTTCAAGAAGCATAAGTGTATAAGATCATGAGAGGAATAGATTGGGCAAACGCACTGTTTCTTATCCAGAATTGGAGAATCAAGATCCAGAAGGCACAGGTTTAATGTGAGAGGGGAAAGATTTGATAAGAATCAGAGGTGCAAGTTTTTTTACACAAAGGTGGTTGGTATATAGTTTTTTAGTCACATGTATCGAGGTACAGTGAAAAGTTTTTTGCTGCATGCTAACCAGTCAGCAGAGGGACTGTACATGGTTACAATCGAGCCATCCACTGTGTACAGATACATGTTTAGTGCGAGAATGAGAATTCTAAACATTAGAGAATAAAGTTTAGTGCAAGATAAAGTCCAGTAAAGGGTGGTAGGTATGTGGAATGAGTTAACAGAGGACATAGTTGAGGCAGGTACTATCACAATGTTTAAAAAACATTTAGATAGGTACATGGATAGAATAAGTTTAGCGGGATAAGGACCAAGCTGGGATGAGTGTGGATGGGACATGTTGGTCAGCTTGGACAAGTTGGGCCGAAGGGCCTGTTTCCACCCTGTTTGACCCTAAGACTCTAAATGCGTGGGTCTAATTCTGGACTGCTGACTTTAGAAAGCAAGTAAATGTCCAAGATTGGGTGGAGAGAATGCAGGTGCAAGGAACAATAGATGCTGGAATCTTGAGCAAAACGCAAAGTGCTGGAGGAATTTAACAGATCAGGCAGCATCTGCGGAGGGAATGGACAGACGTTTTGGATCGCAGCCCTTCTGACCGAAGATGGGTCCCGACCTAAAACGTCATTTGTCCATTTTGCTCCACAGATGCTGCCTGACCCGCTGAATTTCTCCAGCACTTTGTGTTTTCCATGAGTTGAGAGAATATTGGTTTATAGGATGGAGTAGTTCAGTGGCATGTCTGAACCTGGGTCGCCTTGGAGCAAAGGCTTGCAAGAAGTGCACGGAATCATGTCAGGTTTAGAGACAAAAGATAGACACAAAATGCTGGAGTAACTCAGCGGGACAGGCAGCATCTCTGACGAGAAGGAATGGGTGACGTTTCGGGTCGAGACCCTTATTCAGATGAATAGAGAGAGGCTGCTCCCAGCAGATGTTTCATGGAAGCAGATTTAAAGTGAAAGGCGTGGAAGAAGGCAGGGTGTGGGGTGGACAAGGACAGGATAGACATGGGCAATCACCTCTTTTTAACAACGGCCCCACACTTTGTGCCTGCAATGGTTAGGGGTAGTGAGTTAATCAGGGTTTTCGATTGGGATTTGGACAGGATAACGTGCAGGCCAACAGGGGAAGAGTGGGGCAATGAAGCCGAGTGGTAGCTCTGAAGGAAGCTACATTCTCATAGAAACATAGAAAATAGGTGCAGGAGTAGGCATTCGGCCCTTCGAGCCAGCATCGCCATTCAATATGATCATGGCTGATCATCTAAAATTAGAACCCCGTTCCTGCTTTTTCCCCCATATCCCTTGATTCCATTAGCCCTAACAGCGAAATCTAACTCTCTCTTGAAAACATCCAGTGAATTGGCCTCCACTGGCTTCTGCGGCAGAGAATTCCACAGATTCACAACTCTCTGGGCGAAAACGTTTTTCCTCATCTCAGTCCTAAATGGCCTAACCATTATTCTTAAACTGTAAACCCTGGTTCTGGACTCCCCCAACACCGGGAACATTTTTCCTGCATCCAACCTGTCCAATCCCTTAAGAGCACAGGAGGGTGAAGAGTTATATAGACGTGTACAAAAACATGATGGGAATAGACAGGGCGAATGTACAGTCTTTTATCCAGAGTAGGGGAATCAAGAACCAGAGAACACAGGTTTAAGATGAGAGGGGAAAGATTTCATAGAAACCTGAAGGGCAACTTTTCACACAGAGGGAACTGTTCCATATAGGAACGAGCTGCCAGTGGAGGGAGCCAAGAAAGGTACAATGAACAACATTTAAAAGGCAGAAGTAAAAGTAAGGGAAAAGTTTAACTTGAGGTGGGATGCTGAATCCATGAGATATCTGGGAATAAACATTCCAATAGATCTGACTAAACTGCACTTGCTTAACTACCTCCCATTGAACAATAAGATCAGGGAAGACATTAGGAGGTGGGACCTAATACCTTATCTTAATTTTGGATCTCGTATTGAATCGGTCAAAATGGTTATGTTACCGAGGCTGTTGTATCTCTTTCAATCACTTCCACTAGATATATCAGACCAACAATTTCAAGAATGGGATAAACATATCTCGAGGTATATTTGGCAGGGACAAAGACCAAGAATCAGATACCAGGGGTTACAACTGACCAAAAATAAAGGTGGGGTTGCACTCCCGTGCTTGAAAGACTATTATGCAGCTGCTCAGCTGAGAATATTAATTTATTGGTGCAACCCCGACTATTGTGCTAGATTGAAGGAGATTGAGATTGCTATAACAGAGGAATTTCCGATTCAGGCTGCAATCGGAGATAAGGAGTTAACAAATAAGTTAATTAATTTGGGAAACTCATGGATTCGATTATCACTTAAGGTATGGAATAAGGTCGTTACCCAAAATCATCTGAGGGATGCTGTGAAGGTTTTGAGATGGTGCACGTTTGATCCAGATTTTGTACCAAAAAGACAGGACACTAGTTTTAAAAGATGGAGTTCTCAAGGTTTGACATCATATTGCACATTTTTACATAAGGGGTCTATGAACAGCTTTGAGAATCTGAAGAGGCAATTTGGTTTGAATAATTATGATTTCTATAGATACCTTCAAATTCGCCATTATATAGATCAAATACAAAAGGAATGTGCAGAAGTAAAATGGGATAATATTTTGTTAAATGTATTTATTGATGCTTACCATGGAGGCTCAAAACAGAAACCCATCTCAAAATTATACAAGGGTTTACGGCAGAGAAAAGGCAACTCACTGTATGTAAAACAGAAATAGGAAAGGGAAGGTAATCTGGTTCTAAAGGAAGAAACCTGGGAGAGCTTATGTGAGATACAATGGAAAACTTCAAGTTCAAATGTTTGGCGGGTGTTTTGCTGGAAAACCCTTATTAGGTTTTTTATTACACCAGTTCAAAAAAGGCATTACACAAATTCTTCTTCATGCTGGCGACAATGTGGGTGCCTTGAGGCAAACCATTTTCACATATTTTGGTCTTGTGTATCAGTGATCCCATTTTGGCAGGAGATTCATAAAGTTTTACAAAAAGTTTTTTATATGGATATTCCATTTAAATTTGAGTTTTTATATTTTGGTGCTTTACCAGTACAAAATGCTTCTATTAATGATAAGTATCTTTTCCAGATCTTAAGTGCTGCCAGCAGGAAAGCTATTACTAGGAAGTGGTTGAAACCTGGAAAACCTAATGTGGATGACTGGATTAACATTGTATATGATATTTTTATAATGGAAAGGATAACTTTTGCTTGAAGATTGCAACAGGGAATATTTTTGAAAAGGTGGGAAAAATGGATGTTGTACATCATGCCCGTACGGCCATCATTCGTTTAAAGCGGATCTTTGTATCCTACCTCCGTGTCCTATCTCATTTTCCTTGATTTCATACCGCTCCAGAAGTAGTGATGAAATATTATAGAGGTATACCCCAAATGTTGGTTTTAGTTGTTTTTGTTTTTGTGTGTAGTTAAGTTTTGGATATGATCAAATGTCCAGTAAGTCATTACCCATCCTTGTAGTGCTTCCAATACCTGTGGAATGCTTTATTTTGGGATATGCAGTATTTGTTAACTAAGGAGGGTTTAAGGTGAATGAGAATGTGTATCATTGCGGAATGTATGGAACTGGAAAATAAAAATAAAAATAGAATTATAAAAAAAATTAAAAGGCAGAAGTCTGAAGAAGATTTCCAACACAAAATATTGCCTATCCAAGTTCTCCAGAGATGCTGCCTGACCTTCTGAGTTAATACAGCACTTTGTGTCTTTATTTGTAAACCAGCATCTGCAGTTTCTTGTGTCAACATTTGAAAGACATTTGGACAGGTACATGGATAGGAAAGATTCGGAGGGATATGGGCCAAACGCAGCCAGGTGGGGCGAGTGTTCAAGGGCCATCTTGGTAGGCATGGGCAAGTTGAGCCAAAGGGCCAGTTTCCGTTCTGTATGACTAGAAATCAGACTGACATGCAAGTTTGCAAGTGGAGCTCCTTACTTCAAGACTGTATGCTCAGTGTTCATTTATGCCACACATTATTGTATATAAATGTATTTATTACAGACAAAAAAAACTCCAAACATTATCAGACCATGTGCAAGATATCCCTGGGATAGATTTATGCTAATGTCATACTACAATAGTTAAAATATACTATTTACACATACAATTGAAAATTGATCAAACGATGTATGAAACTTAAGACTTTTTATTATAGTATTTTATGATTATTTGCAGTGTTTAGACTAATTACACCAACATCATAAATAAGGTAAAATACCGAAAGAACGTGCATTTGAAACAAGAATTCATAATTTCTCGATCCCTTCCAAATGTACAAGAGGAACAACGCAGGTTCCATTTCTTCGTCTGACCCCAACGTTATCAGCTGAAGTTGATCGAGGAAGAAACTAATTCCTATGCTTCACCCGTTTCATAGTCAATGCATCGGACCATGTTACTCTTCCAAAGTTCAACGCTGCATTATTTTTGTACAAAATTGGGATTGGAATTCAAAGAATTGTCTGCTTGCGCTTTGGTGTACAAGTTCAAGTGACCGCATGCCCACGTCCATGGCATCGGAAAGCTTTGCCGTCAGAAACAGTCATCCAACAGTGAGCAAGGTTTTGCTTTCCACAGTATTGCTGGTACAAAGTCCGCCTTGGTGAAATGCACTGAGCAAGGGTCTGAATCCTGAGTCGTGGCTGTATCCCACTTGTGCACGCTTTGTCAAAGAATTAATTTTTGATTGACAATTTTTCTGTTTATTTCTGCCAGCGCCACTGAAAATACAAAGGCCCGTTCATCCGAGAGACTGGCGTAGACGTCAACCTCTCTCTCTTGCCTTTCTGGAAAACAAACAGTGAAAAGTAGAGCATAGAACATGGGACAGTACAGCACAGGAACAGGCCCATCGGCTCACAGGAAGATAGACACAGAAAGATGGAGTAACTCAATGGGTCAGGCAGCATCTCTGGAGAAAAGGAATGGGAGAAACGAAAGATACAATTTCGTATCTTTCGTTTCCCTCTCCCCTGACTCTCAGAAAGGTCTCGACCCAAAACATCACCTATTCCTTCTCTCCAGAGCTCCAGGCACACAATGCCCATGCTGAACATTAAACTAGTTAAACTAATCTCCTCTGCCTGCATATGATCCATATCCCTCCATATCCATGTGCCCATCCAAAAACCTCTTAAATGCCACTATCGTATCTGCCTCCACCACCACTAGCTTGGAAGGGCACCTTGGTCAGCAGGGACAAATCAGGCTGAAGGGTTTGTTTCTGTGCGGTACGACTATAGAAACCAACATTTTTTTAAAATCATCAAATTCTTCTAATTCCTACACTGTATGGGAAAGATTAAGTGGGATGTGGGCAAAATGCAGACAAATGGGATTAGCTTGGACAAGTTGGCCCGAAAGACCTACTGTAGGGCTGTCTGGTTTTTACTCCATAACCAAGGCCTGGATAGAGTGGATGTGCAGAGGATGTTTCCACTAGTGGGACAGTCTAGGACCAGAGGCCACAGCCTCAGAATAAAACGTCATTCATCTTGGAAGGAGATGGGGAGGAATTTCTTTAGTCAGAGGGTGGTGAATCTGTGGAATTCTTTGCCACAGAAGGCTGTGGAAGCCAGGTCAACTGATATTTTTAAGGCAGAGATAGATAGATTGATTAGTGGGGCATGTTGGTTGATTTTGGGTGTCAGGGGTTATGGGGAGAAGGCAGGAGAATGGGGTGAGGAGGGAGAGATAGATCAGCCATGATTGAATGGCAGAGTAGACTTGATGGGCCGAATGGCCTAATTCTGCTCCTATCACTTATGAACATACAAGCAATGAATCTAAAAAGGCAGGAATGTCCAGTGCCAGCGATCGCCACCATGTCAGGACCGTGACTATTTTACCTTTATCATCATCGCGTTTTTTGCTGGGGCCGGTTTTTGGCCGGCCTCGTCTCCGCCGAATTTGCTCGGAGTGGCTCTCCGATCGAGACCGCTTTCGGTTTTCCAGATCTTTGGTGAGAGGAGAATTGGCTTTCTCCCGACGCGCTCTTTCTGTTCTCCTCCTCTTAGCCACTGACTTGTTGTCTGTCCACAAAATGCGAGCGGGTTACTCAAATCAGAACGAACGTTCTGGCAATCACATTCCATAGAAATGACGCATCATAGATCACCGCTCAAAGTCACAGAGTTATACAGCACGGAAACAGGCCCTTCAATAAAAATCAACCAACATGCCTCATCTACACTAGTCCCACCTGCCCACATTCGGCCTAAATCCCTCCAAACCTTTCCCATCCATGCATCTGCCCAAGTATCTTTTAAATGTTGTTATATTAGCTGCCTTAACTACCCCCTCTGGCAGCTCGTTCCATTCACCCACCACCCTCTGTGTGAAAAAGTTTCCCCTCAGATTGCCATTAACATAGAAAACATATAAACATGGGAAATAGGTACAGGAATAGGCCATTCAGCTCTTCAAGTCAATATGATCATGGCTGATTAAATCTTACCTCCCTCACCTTAAACCTGTGCCCTCTGGTTCTTGATTCCCCTAACCTGGATAAAAGATTCTGTGCATTCACCTTATCTATTCCCCCCCATGATTTTATACACCTCTATAAGATCGCCCCAAGGAATGAAGTCTTAGCCTGCCCAACCTCTCCCTAGAGCTCAGGCCCTCAAGTCCTGGCAACATCCTCAAAAATGTATTTTCAACAGCAAAGCTGGCGAGTTTATGTCAATCTAGAACCTGTGTCCAAACTCTAAAAATACAAGCATACCAGTGTTGATAGATTTTAAAACTAGCTGCTAAAACAACAGAAATTTGCCTAGATTAGAGCGAATTAGCTGTCCTAGGTGGGTGGACAGACCTAGGAATCAAGAACCTGGAAACACAAGTTTAAAGCCAGTTGGGAAAGATTTAATGGTAACCGGAAGGGCAACCTTTTCCACACAGAGGGTGGTGGGGGTATGGAACGAACTGCCAAAGGAGGTAGTTATGGCAGGTACTATAACAGCATTTAAAAGACATTTGGACGGATACATGGATAGGAGAGGTTTCGAGGGATATGGGACAAGCTTAGATGGGGTATCTTGGTCAGCATGGACATGTTGGGCCGAAGGGCCTGTTTCTGTGCTGCAGAACTCTATGACTTGAATTGTTTTCTCTGCAACGTCAAAAGTTGAGGGGAGTATATAAAATTATGTGGGGATAGATAGGGTACACAGTTAGGACCGGTTTCCATTGAGTGAAAATGTAAAAGCCAAGAGGGCAGAGTTTTAAGGTGAGAGGGGCAAGGTTTAAAGGAAATGTGCAGGGCAGTTTTTATTATTTATTTTTACACAGATGAGGGTAGAACACGCAGCCAGAGGTGGTGGTAGAGGTAGATACGATGGGGGCTTTTAGAAGACTTTTAGATGGCTCACATGGAAATGCAGGGAGTGGAGGGATATGGATCATGAGCAGACAGATGAGATTAGTTTATTCAGAGATATAGCATGGAAACAGGCCCTTCGGCCCACCGAGTCCACGCTAACCAGCAGTCGTCCGTACACTAGCACTATCCTACACACTGGGGACAATTTACAGAAGCCAATTAACCTACACGTCTTTGGAGTGTGGGAGGAAACCGGAGCACCCGGAGAAAACCCACGTGGTCACAGGGAGAAAGTACAAACTCCATACAGACAACACCCGTAGTCAGGATCAAACCCGGGTCTCTGGCGCTGTAAGGCAGCAACTCTACCGCTGCGCCACCGTGCAGCACTTTGCTTGGTGTCATGTTGGGCATTTAGTTTGTGGGCCGAAGGGCCTGTTCCTGTGTTGTACTATTTAAAATTCTATGTTTGAAAATTCCTTCAAGAGTTCAAGTTCATATTTCAAAAACTGTAATAGAAGTTAACTCACTATAATCAAGTAAAAACAGGGTCGTAAAAAGAAAATTTGAGAATACTAAAATATATGCTTATTTCAACCTTGTTATTTTTGGTACATGTCCCTACTCTCAAATTTAAAGTGAACATTATAATTTGTGCAGATTTTTCATTAGAATAATTTTAAAAAACATGATCTGTATAAATTAAAATATATATATACTCAATTCCTGTTAAGGAAAGCAAGGTTTACTGGAAGTTAGAGAAGTCAATGTTCAAGTAATCCTTGCTTTCCCCCTTTCTCCACCCCTCCCCTTCCCAGGTCTCTGACCCGTCTTACTGTCTCTGACGACATTTTATCTCGGTTTGCTTTATTGTTACCTTCTCCCAGCTAACAATGATCCATTCTACATTTTCCTTGATCTCCATTCCCCACTTCCTGTTTTCACACCTTCACCTTCCTTAGCTATGTATCTCCCACTTCCCTGACATCAGTCTGAAAAAGGGTCTCGACCCGAAATGTCACCCATTCCTTCTCTCCAGAGATGCTACCTGTCCTGCTGAGTTACTCCAGCATTTTGTGTCTATCTTCGGTTTTGTGCATCTTCCTGCACCTTTATAAACCTGTAAGTTTAATTTAGCAGCAGCATGAAAACAGGCCTATGGTCCAAGGAAACCACGACAACCATCGATCATCTGTTCACACTAGTCCTTTCTCCTCCATTCCCTACACACGAGGGGCAATTTACAGAGGCCAATTAACCTACAAAGCTGCATGACTTTGGGATGTGAAGAAAGGAACTGCAAATGCTGGTTTATACTGAAGATAGACACAAAATGCTGAGGTAACTTTTCTAAACATTGCCTGGTGGAAACAACAAATTATCCAGCAAACTCCAGCATCTTGCTTGGTATTACTTTACCACTAACCAGGTTACATATCAAACAGTCTGAAGAAGGGTCCCAACCCAAAACTTTGCCTGTCCATTCCCTCCACAGATGCTGCCTGACCAGCTAAATTGCTCCAGCATTTGTGTTTCACTCAAGATCCCAGCATCTGCAGATGTCTACATCCTCGCGCCTACATCTCAAAGATCACCTGCTGACTTTCAATACAGAAAGAATAACTGGATATCATGCTACAGTTATAGATTTGCAGAGCTCAAATATAGCCCTGTTGGCTGACCTTGTGGGAACGGTAGAGTTGCTGCCTCACAGTGCCACAGACCCCAGTTCGATCCTGACTATGGGTGCTGTCTGTACGGAGTTTATACGTTCTCCCTGTGACCATGTGGGTTTTCTCCGGGTGCTCCAGTTTCCTCCCACACTCCAAAGACATGCAGGTTTGTAGGTTAATTGGCTTCTGTAAATTTGACCCTAGTGTGTAGGATAGTGCTGGAGTACAGGGATCACTGTTCAGCACGGACTCGGTGGGACAAGGGGCATATTTCTGCGCTGTATCTCCACAGTCTAGTCTAAAATGACTATGTGACCACTCTGACAATCTATACTAATCCCACTTGCCTGTAGCAGTTCTTATAACTCAAACCCTCCAATCAGAGGTCACCAAATCAAATCACATTAATTGATCCAAATAATGAAGATTAGAAACTATCAGATCTCAATTTAATCTGCAATGATTTTCTGAGATTAGACGTCAACTACATAACTTCCGCACAAGAATAGCTGAAATCCTCGATCACCTCTCGATTACTCAGGAGGGATTTCCCTCTATCTTTCACCATAAAACGTAAAAGTCAAGATGAAAGTGGGAATAAATGTACAGAAAGCCCTCACACGGAAACTTACTTGTGTCAAAGTAAACACGAGAAAACAGGCCAAAGCCTGCTTTTAGATTTACTCTCAACTAATGATAAACCAGGTTTCAATAGTTTTCACAGATGGTGTTCATTAAATTTAAACAATATATATTGTTTTCCTTCAGCCCTTTGTGTTTTGCTTCAGTCTCCAGCATCTGCAGGTCCTTGTGTTTCAACATCCACCCTCTCATGCTCCATTAAATCGAAAATATCTCAGTAAGATCACCCCCTATTCTTGTAATCTGGGCTACACTAGCCACATCTTCCCATCTCCATGCCTTTCCTCTTTCCGCAGAGACCGTTCCCTCCGCAACTCCCTGGTTAACTCGTCCCTTCCCACCCAAACCAACCCCTCCCCAGGTACCTTCCCCTGCAACCGCAGGAGATGCAACACTTGTCCCTTTACCTCCCCCCGCGACTCTGTCCAAGGACCCCGATAGTCTTTTCAGGTGAGGCAGAGGTTCACTTGCACCTCCTCCAACCTCATCTCCTGTATCCGCTGTTCCAGGTGTGGACTCCTATATATCGGTGAGACCAAGCGCAGGCTCAGCGATCATTTTGCCTAAACCTACCTGATCTCCCGGTGGTTTAGCACTTTAACTCCCCCTCCCATACTGCCCTTTCTGTCCTGGGTCTGATCCATTGTCAGAGTGTGGCCCAGCGCAAATTGGAGGAACAGCACCTCATATTTTGCTTGGGCAGCTTACACCCAGCAGTATGAACATTGACTTCTCTAACTTCAAGTAACCCTTGCTTTCCCTCTCTCTCTATCCCTCCCCCTTCCCAGTTCTCCAACCAGTCTGACTGTCCCTGATTACGTTTTATCTCGGTTTGCTTTGTTGCTACCTTCTCCCAGCTAACAATGATCCCTTCTACATTTTCCTTGATCTCCATCCCCTTTGAGGACACGTTCTCACATCTTCAAACTTCCTATCTCTGTATCTTCCCCCTCCCCTGACTCTCAGTCTGAAGAAGGGTCTTGACCCGCAACGTCGCCCATTCCTTCTCTCCAGAGAAGCTGCCTGTCCTGCTGAGTTACTCTAGCATTTTGTGTCTATCATCTTATTCTTGTCACATCACTTCCCTATTTCTAAACTAACCCTCTTGCAGTTGTCTAGCTCCTTGCTGCACAGACGAAGATGTTGCCAGGACTTGAGGGCCTGAGCTAAAGGGAGAGGTTTGGGCAGGTTCCTTCGTACTCTCCGGTATACTTCATTCCTTAGAACGCAGGAGGATGAGGCGAGATCTTATAGACATGTATAAAATTATGAGGGAAACAGATAGGGTGAATGCACAGCGAAGGTATTTATTCACAAAATGCTGGAGTAACTCAGCAGGTCAGGCAGCATCTCAGGAGAGAAGGAATGGGTGACGTTTCGGGTCGAGACCCTTCTTCAGACTGATGTCAGGGGGGCGGGACAAAGGAAGGATATAGGTGGAGACAGGAAGATAGAGGGAGATCTGGGAAGGAGGAGGGGAAGAGAGGGACAGAGGAACTATCTAAAGTCGGAGAAGTCGATGTTCATACCACTGGGCTGCAAGCTGCCCAGGCGAAATCTAAGCGGAAGTGGCGGCGCCTAACGGCTGCGGCTCGCTAGCAGTCTGTTCGTCTTTTTTCCTTTTTTTTTTTGTTGTATGTCGGTGTTGGGATGGTTTTTTTTTTTTTTTGGTTATGTATGTGTGGGGGGTGGTGGTGTGGGTGGGGGGGTGGTGGTGTGGGTGGGGGGGTGGGTGGGGGAAACTGCTGAACTTAACATCGCCCGGTGCGGCTCGGCCGCTGGACTTAACAGTGCCCGGTGCGGCTCGGCCGCGGGGCCTAACATCGCTGGTGCGGCTCGGCTGCTGGACTTAACAGTGCCCGGTGCGGCTCGGCTGCGGGGCCTAACATCGCCCGGCGCGGCTGGGCCGCGGGACTTTTCATCGCTGGTGCGGCTCGGCCGCTGGACTTAACATCGCCCGGTGCGGCTTGGCCGCGGGGCCTTCCATCGCCCGGTGCGGCTCGGCCGCGGGGCCTAACATCGCCCGGCGCGGCTCGGCCGCGGGACTTAGCTGCGCACGGCTCGGTCACGGGGCCTTCCATCGCCCGGCTCGGCCGCGAGACGTTTCAGCGCCCGGTGCGACTCGGCCGCGGGGACTTCCATCCCCTTGCGGGGACTGTGCGGGTCGGTCGGAGACGAGCTGTCTGTCCGTGGGCGTGGGGAAGAGAGTGGAAGTTTTGTTGCCTCCATCACAGTGATGGGGTGTTTGGAGTCACTGTGATGGACGTTTGTGTTGGGGTCATGTGTCTTGTGTTCTTTTTTGTGTGTGACTGCTATGTAGTTTCGTTCGGTACCTTGGTACCGAATGACAAATAAAGCTCTGTTGAACTGTTCCTCCAATTTCCGGTGGCCTCACTATGGCACTGGAGGAGGCCCATGACAGAAAGGTCAGACTGGGAATGGGAGGGGGAGTTGAAGTGCTCGGCCACAGGGAGATCAGTTTGGCCAACGCGGACCGAGTGCAGGTGTTGAGCGAAGCGATCGCCAAGCCTGCGCTTGGTTTCGACGATGTAAATAAGTTGACATCTAGAGCAGCGGAATGCACAGTCTTTTACCAGAGTTGGGGAATCAAGAACCAGAGGACATAGGTTTAAGGTGAGGGGGAAAAGATTTCAAAGGAACCCGGGGCAACCCTTTCACACTGGGGGTGGTGGGTGTATGGAATGAGCTGCCAGAGGAGGTAGTTGAGGCAAGCACTATTAGCAGTATTTAAAAGACACTTGGACAGGTACATGGAGAGGAAAGACTTGGGGGGATATTGGCCAAATGTAGGCAGGTGGGACGAGCGTAGATGGGGCATGTTGTCGGCATGGAAGAGTTGGGCTGAAGGGCCAGTTTCCGTGCTGTATGACTCTATGACTAATTTTGTGAGACTCAAACACAATAGCTCTGTGCAACCATTTGAAATCTCTCTAACATGGCCCATGTACATAAGCAAGGAAGGATGAAAAGAACAACCTCCTTTGTACAATGATTTAGTTTACCTTTATCTATTTTCTTGCATTAAGGTATGGCAATATGTCATTATAGTAACTCAAAGGTAATTAATTTAAACAACTACATGCACAGAAGGATCCTGACCTGAAACGTCACCTATCCATGTTCTCCAAAGATGCTGCCTGACCCGCTGAGTTACTCCAGCACTCTGCAAAACGTCACCTATCCATGTTCTCCAAAGATGCTGCCTGACCCGCTGAGTTACTCCAACACTCTGTGAAACGTCACCTAACCATGTACTGCAGAAATGCTGCCTGACCCCCTGAGTTACTGCAGCACTTTGTGTCTTTTTTTGTTGTCTAAAAGTCACTATGGTATCTGCTTCCATGTAAACAAAAACTAGCCCGCAATCTCTTTTAAACTCTCTTCATCGCCCTCCAGTTTTTTGACATCTCAAAAAAGGAAAATAGTTGATTAATGCATCCTATCCAGAACTAAAACTTACCAGAAATTATTAGCAAAGTTCAATCATTAAGTGACAGCATTCTGACTGCATTAATCATAAAACATTAAAAATGTGGTTTAAAAAAAGTCAGCCATTTGAACCATTATTTCAACTTGGCAGAACAATAATTTTCATACAGGGCACTACTCTTTTTACCACGAGTTATTCTGCGAGAATCAATGTCAATTTTTTTTAAGCAACGCTATGTCCTCACAGCCCAGATCACAATTATTTTTTAATTATATCAATGGATATTCAAGAGAAAACAGAAACTTGCCATTTAGCACACATACACTGACCCGGAACTGAAACTCAATAAATGTTCAGAGACAAATGATTTACATAAAATCTTTTAATGCATATAACGTCTAAAGTTTCACTTTACTGAAGTATACGATATCGTGAGAGGCATGGATAAAATGAACGCTCACAGTATTTGTGAAAGAGGCAGCATGATGTCTGACTTACTGTAGTCATGCATTGACTAACCTGATGCTGGGGGGTGTGTACTGCCCAGGCTCGAGGATTCTAAAACTAGAGGGCATAGGCTTAAGGTGAAAGGGAGAGAGATTTAAAGAGGGATCTCTGACAACTGTGACAGCACGATGGCACAGTGGTAGAGTTGCTGCCTTACAGCGCTTGCAGTGCCAGAGACCCAGGTCCGATTCCAACTACGGGTGCTGCCGGTACGTAGTTTGTACCTTCTCCCAGTGACCGCATGGTTTATCTACGGTATCTTCCCACACTCCAAAAATGTACAGGTATGTAGGTAACTTGGCTTGGTGTATGTGTAAATTGTCCCGAGTGTGTGTAGGATAGTGTTAATGTGTGGGGATCGCTGGTCAGCGCGGACTCAGTGGGCCGAAGGGCCGGTTTCCATGCTGTATCTCTAAACTAAATTAAACTAAACTTCTTTCCACTCAGAGTGGAGTTTGTATATGGAAAGAACTGCCAGAGAAAGTTAGAGAAGCAGATACAATTACTATGACTTTTAAAAGCTATTTGGACAGATATATGGATGGGAAGAGTTTCTGGGGCCTAGGGCCAAACGGGGACAAATGAGACTAGGCCAATGGGCTGGCATGGATGAGGTGGGCCAAAGGGCCTGTTCCCCATCTGTACAGCTCTTTGAATTGGAGGTACTGCATAGAAGGATAATTGGATGAAAATGGATATGCTGCCAAAAGTGATATTACATATGATGACTAAAGACTTGGTGATACAGAGAAGTTAGAAAAGAAATTCTTAGAGAGGCAGCAAGATTAGGGGGAGTTGCATTAAGTGGAGCTTCAGTGGCCAAGGGTGGGATTCCAGTTCAATACAAAAGGAAACAGCAAATACACAGAATGTGAGAGTGCGACTGGTCAATAGGCTTCTATTACAAGCAGGGACACAAGGTACAGAGGCTTGAAAGCGCGCACCACCAGACTCAGGAACAGCTTCTTCCCCTCTATTATCAGAATTATCTGATCTATTTGGATAGCACGCAAAACAAAGTTTTTCACTGTACCTTGGTGCACGTGACAATAATAAACCTAAACCCATTTACAACATTTCTTGTTTTTAATTCATTATTGGGGGGAAAATTTGTGGTTTTCAGTATGTCAGGCGACACACTGATGCAGCGGGTAGAGCCGCTGGCTCACAACGCCAGGAACTTGGGTTCAATCCTGATGGCTGAAGATGCAGACGCTTCAAAGTGTGCACCACCAGACTCAGGAACAGCTTCTTCCCCTCTGAACGGTCCTTCCATAAGCTAGGGTTCTGTCCGATTAACCTCTACCCCATTGTGGACATAGTTCTCAGCATTGGTGCGCTACAACGCTGAGAACTATATTCTGCACTCTGTATCTAACCCTTTGCTCTACCTATTGTACTTGAGTTTGACTTGATTGTATGTATGTATAGTATATCTGATCTGGTTGCATTCAATGTGAAACAAAGCTTTTCACTGTACCTTGCTGCGCGTGAACCAGAGGGCACAGGTTTAAGGTGAAAAGATTCAATAGGAATCTGAGGGGTAACTTTTTCATGCAATGGGTGGTGGGTGTATGGATCGAGCTGCCGGAGGAGGTAGTTGAGGCAGAGACTATTGCAATGTTTAAGAAGCAATTAGACAGGTACATGGATAGGACAGGTTTGGAGGGATATGGGCCAAACGCAGGCAGGTGAGACTAGTGTAGATAGGACATGTTGGTCAGTGTGGGCAAGTTGGGATGAAGAGCCTGTTTCCACGCTGCAGGACACTATGACATGACCATCATGAACCTCAACCTACGAGGAACTGGTTAAACGTCTAGGATGGAGGAAGTTGGCAGGGGGAGGGAGGGGAGTGTTAGAGTAGAAGTTACTTAAAATTAGAGAATTCAGCAATCATGCCTCTGGGTTGTAATCTACCCAAGTGAAATATGATGTGCTGTTCCTCCAATTTGCCTGTGGCCTTATTCAGGCAATGGAGAAGGCCCAGGACAGAAAGGTCAGTGTGGGAACGGGAGTTGAGATGGTTGGCAACCGGGGGAGATCCGGTGGCCTCGATTGACGGAACGCAAGTGTTCAGCGAAACGGTCGCCACGTCTACGTTTGGTCTCGCCGACGTACAGGAGTTCACATTGGGAGCACAAAATGCATTTTCCACCAAAGGGTTTGATATTGTTCAGGAAGTGTGTGTGGAATTGGTGGTAATTGGACAATGAGGAAACAAGCTTGCTTTATCCAACTTTGATGAGATATTCCTCATTACATGAGGAATATGCCAGCAATTACAGAACAATGTAATTACCTGGGATACAAGCAACAGAGGATCAATTTTTAAAAAAATGCTTCTTTTAACACAAAAGAAAATCAAAATGCCTTTCAAATCAAGAACTCATTTTAACTTTTAGCTAAAAATTCTCATAAATGGTCCAATGTGCGAAATGACCAAATCAACCATAGGTTAGACAAATAATTATCTCATTCAACTCGATGCTCACTACAGTACAAATGAAAAACTGAATTAAAAAAACAATATGTTTTAATAAAAACCACTGCTCAACATGTTCAATCTGAAACCAAAGTCTCAACGCCAGTAATAGAGCTAGCGATTTGTAATCTAAAAATGGATGATAAATTTTTGTTGCTTACTCATTTTTTCTCTCTCTCTCCTCCCCCCCCCCCCCCCCCCCCCCCCCCCCCCAACTATTTATTTGGCTCGGCAATCTGACAGGTTTCATCGGCATTTACCTAAATTAGGTGGCGGTGATTTCTCAGTCTGTTTAGCATTCAGCAGTCTCCTACTTATGAAAACGAATCCACAAGGGCAGGACTTACAGGCAACTGGAATCTGAAAAATTAAACATTTTAAATTGGCATGACGATGCTTTCAGTCCTGCGTCTCGGCAAACAGTTTAATCACACGGGAGGATATGATTACGTCCACATATGTAGCGGGTTAGACTACATAAAAATATGTTTAAATTATAAGCACGCAAGCCCACAGACCAGTGGAAATAATTATACATTCGGGGTCATTTTTTAAATATCTTATACTCACACGGATGGAATTAAGATGATGTGGATTGGATTAAAAAATATTTCGTAATTTCCATCGTTTGAAAGACTGCACATACAGACAAGGCAGT
Source organism: Rhinoraja longicauda (assembly GCF_053455715.1). Lineage (NCBI taxonomy): Eukaryota > Metazoa > Chordata > Chondrichthyes > Rajiformes > Arhynchobatidae > Rhinoraja > Rhinoraja longicauda. Next base: position 9,918,688 of record NC_135958.1, on the reverse strand, counting down.
TGGCCAAGATTGCAGCATTTTGTTTTTTCCTCTTCACAACGTGAGATGACATTTCTTATGCAAATGTTTTTGGTTTTTTTTAAGAACTGGCGTCCGTCTTGTGAGAAACTACTCTGTCTGTACAAACGGCTGCATAATGAAATTGCCCAAATAACACCGTAGAAATCCAGAGCAGAGGCAATTGGGCATAAATGGCTGCGTGGTTTGCAGCGCGAAGTCAGCACTTAAAGCAAAAAAAAACCAAAATGTATATTTTGAACAGTCCAGGCGTAAACCTATGACTGCCTTGTTGTGATTAAGCCTCTCCTAACTCGTCAACCCTTCCCCACTATTCGTGTTTGTTAGATCTGCCCGCATTGCATATGCCACATGACACGGCTTAAATCCTGCATGCGAAAAAAATATATCCGAAAGTGTCTTAATCCCCCCCCCACTAAAAGTTTATTCGCCCCTTTGTGGAATAGGAGACTTCAAATCAATGTGAGAGGGGGATAACATTTTTTTAATGTATGCTATTCGACTGACGCCAAGGCAGTATAATCACTTTCAGATGAAAGACCATTTATTCAAGGGCTGTATCCCACAGTCATTAACAGCCTAAATACTAACTATCGCCTTCATTGTCTTACATAGCCCATATCGAGTAGGTAACTTAGGGAGAGGCAAGAGAGGATTGATATCATGCAATATCACCCACGCCTGCAATTTCGAAATTAAACAAATATATAGTTTTTTTTTAAAAATCAATGCCAAGGTCATACAAGTAACCAATGGGAGATATCAGGGTAAAGTTTCTGAACAATGCTGCGGATATATATGGTCTGTCAGCCACAAGGCACAAAAAGGCAGCCTCGGCGTTAAAGCTGAAATGAGATGTGAAATGCCTCTGAGATTCCCCACCTGTTGGTCACAGTCCGGACATGCTTTCGTGGCCATTTTTGTAACTTTCTTCGCCTTATTCGCAGCCATCTTCCCGGCTTGGCCGCCGCCGCGTCCGATCCACACGGGCTGCGGCTGGTGGAAAACTTCATGAGTGGAACTTCATTACAACTTCGGAGTAACAATGTATCCGGTTGCTGCTACCGCCCGCGCGCCCTCGCGCGGGCACGAGCGCGCAACCCCGCCCCGCGTGCGCGCCCCCCCCCCCCCATCGCTCTCCCGTGCGCGCCCACGCTCCATCCATCCCCCCAACACATACACAATCCAGGAAGTATGTGCAAAGAAGGAACTGCAGATGCTGGTCAAGTCAAGTTTATTTGTCACATACACATACACATACACAATGTGCAGTGAAATGAAAGTGGCAATGCCTGTGGAGATCGTCACCAAAATGCTGGAGGTGACGTTTGGGGTGACGTTTCAGGCCGAGACATCTTAATAATATATTATAATATATATAATATATTCCTATAATATATTCCTTTATTCGTCCCACGCCTGGGAAATTTACAGTGTTACAGCAGCAAAGTGGATAGGAAGAGATCATTCTTGCAGCGCCGGAAACTCAGGTTCGATCCTGACTAAGGGCGCCGTCTGTACGGAGTTTGCACGTTCTCCCCGTGACCTGCGTGGGTTTTCTCCGAGATCTTCGGTTTCCTCCCACACTCCAAAGACGTGCAGGTTTGTAGGTTAATTGGCTGGGCAAATGTAAAAATTGGCCCTAGTGGGTGTAGGATAGTGTTAGTGTGCGGGGATCGCTGGGCGTCATGGACCCGGTGGGCCAAAGGGCCTGTTTCTGCACTGTATCTCTAAATCTAAATCTAAAATCTAAAATTATAAATTAAAGTAAAGACAAGGATAATTTGTCATCAGTTTTCTGTGTATTCTTAACTGTTGCCATTGACTCGTCTGCTGGGAGCAGTGCTGGTTGTGCCGTCTCACAGCAGGGGCTCATGTTGTCGATCTCCCCATGGTGAGCCCTGTCAACTGACGTCAGTCAGGCGAACGACAACAAACAGAGACAGCAGAAGCAGAAGCAGCTTCATAACTTCCGTTGCCTCAAACGCAAGAAGAAGAAGTCTCACAGCAGCGGGAAGGAAGGACCTCCTATATCTCTCCTTCACGCAATAGGGGTGAAGGAGTCTGTCACTGAAGGAGCTACTCAGTGCAGTGACAGTGTCCTGCATCTTCAGACTTCTTCGGAAGAAGATGCCTTGACCCGAAACGTCACCCAATTCCTTCTCTCCAGAGGTGCTGCCTGTTCCCCACTGAGTTACTCCAGCTTTTTGTGTCTAGGAAGTAGCTGGTTTGGAAACAAAAAAATGTTCTTCCCTGAATTGTGTGTGTGTGTGTGTTTCTCTCTGATAGAAACATAGAAAAATAGGTGCAGGAGTAGGCCTTTCGGCCCTTCAGGCCAGCACCGCCATTCAATATGATCATGGCTGATCATCTAAAATCAGTACCCCATTCCTTCTTTTTCCCCATATCCCATGATTCCGTTAGCCCTAAGAGCTGAATCTAACTCTCTCTTGAAAACATCTAGTGAATAGCCCCCACTGCCTGCTGTGGCAGAGAATTCCACAGATTCACAATTCTCTGGGTGAAAAAGTTTTTCCTCATCTCAGTCCTACCCCTTATTCTTAAACTGTGACCCCTGGTTCTGGATTCACCCAACGAACAGCTTGTAGAATATGGTGTTATGGCTACAGAAAGTGCAGATGAAAAAAAGTGCAAGAGCTGCAACAAGGTAGATTGGAAGATCAAGAATAGAATCCTCAGCATTTACGAGCTCCGTTCAAGAGTCTGATAACAGCAGGGAAGAAGCTGTTGTTCAATATGGTGGTAGGTACTTTCAAGCTTTTGTATCTTGTGCCCAAAGGGAGAGGGGTGACTGGGGTGTGAGTGGTACCTGTTAATGTTAGTTACTTTCCTGAGGTAGCGTGAATTGTAGATTTGGTCAATGGGGAGGGCGGGGGGGGGGGGGGGGGGGGGGAGGTGAGGATGGTTTGTGTGATGGGCTGGGCTGTGTCCACAACTCTGCAATTTCTTGCCGTCTCATGCAGAGCAGTTGCCAAACCAAACTGTGATGCATTAGAATAGAATGCTTTCTTTCCTTGGTGTATCTGTAGAAATGGATAAGAGTCAAATTTGGTTTGGTGGCAGGATCAACAGAGTTTTTATAAATGTGACTGAATGTGTTTAATTTGTTTCTGAGGACTCGGTGCTAGATCTCTTACTTATTGTGCCATATAATGTTTAGACAAGTGTAGGCGTTAGATTAGGATGTTTGCAGATGATCCAGAAATTGGCCATGAGGTTGAACAAGAGAAGAACAGAAGGATCAGGAGTAGGCTGCTTTAGGGGACAGAAAAGAGGCAGATTGAATTTGAACTTAAGAAGTAATATATTTGAAGAAGGTTGACAAGGGATGGTATGCTGAGCAATCTGGAAGAGAAGACTCAATGTCTATCAGTCCCAAAGATTGCACGCAGAGAGATAAGGTAATACTTTCTTTTATTGACTAAAGTATCAGGAAGTCACGGTGCAGCTTTCTAGGACTTTAATTAGGCCGCATTTTTTTTGAAGTAAGTTTATTTATAGATTCAAAATGACAATGAAAATGCAATTCTAAGGAGATAGCTAAGGAATATACTTTCGACAAACAGTGCAGAAACATGCCCTTCGGCTCACCGAGACTGTGCCAACGAGGGATCATCTCCCCCATAAACTAGCACTTTTCAACACACTTGGGACAATTTACAATTTTTACTAAAGCCAATTTTTAGTTTAGTTTATTGTCATGTGTAACGAGGTACAGTGAAAAGCTTTCATTGCATGACGTTAATCTACAAACCTGTACGTCTTTGGAGTGTGGGAGGAAACTGGAGCACGTGTAGAAAACCCACGTAGTCACAGGGAGAACGTACAAACTCCGTACAGACAGCACCTGTAGTCAGCATTGAACCCCGGCCTCTGGCGCTGTAAGGCAGCAACTCTACCACCGTGCCATCATGCCGCCCTTATAAATACATATAAGTATCAAACCAAAACATTGTTACTTTTATCAATGAAGCACTCAAGACCCAGCGGTACCCTGCGGTCTCGGAAAACGGCCAAGGTGCAGAGGAGGTTTACCAGAACAGAGGAGGTTTACCAGAAGGGCGGTACGGTGGTGCCGCGGTGGAGTTGCTGCCTTACAGCGCCTGCAGCGCCGGAGTCCCGGGTTCGATCCCGACTACGGGTGCTGTCTGAACGGAGTTTGCACGTTCTCCCCGTGACCGCGTGGGTTTTCTGCGAGACCTTCGGTTTCCTCCCACACTCCAAAGACGTACAGGTTTGTAGGTTAATTGGTATAAGTTGTCCCTAGTGTAGGATAGTGTTAGGGTGCGGGGATCACTGGTCGGCGCGGACTCGGTTGGCCGAAGGGCCCGTTTGCGTGCTGTATCTCTAAACTAAACTGCCTGGCGTTGGGGACACTAGCCATTGACTTTGTATGAGATGTCAAGATGAGGTCTCATTTTCTCTCTCAGCAACAACTGTAAGATCCACGTAAATATTTTGTGTATACAATAGAGCAGGGAAGTAAACCTTGAAATCCTGTGTAATTTTTTAATCCTCAATAACTGAAAGTTGATCATTATCACATTACTATTTGCGTGCGCTTGCAGTTGGCTTGCAGTTCTCCTGCATTACAGCAGTGCAGGAACAAAGAGTACTTGACTGCTAAACACATTGGAACAAATTGAGCCAGCAAAGTCACTTTCTTAGTGTAAAAAAAAAAATGTTGTATTTTTTTGTATCTTCAAATCAGTCATGAGTTCTGGAAGTATTCATCTGACAAGGACAAAGAACAGTGATGTTAATGAAGATACAAGAGACTGCAAATGCTGAAATGTTGAGCCAAACATAGGATGCTGGAGGAACTCAGCGGGTCAGGCAGCAACTGTGGAGGGAATGGACAGGCGACGTTTCGGGTCAGGACCCTTCTTCAGACTGATTGGAGTGGGGGGAGAGAGAGGGAATGAGCTGGAAAATAGAAGTGGGCAAGTATCAAGATGAAGAGGAGGTTTACCAGAACACTGACTGGATTAGGGGGCATTAGCCATTGACTTCATATTAGGTGCCAAAGCCTGGCAAGTGATAGATGGAAGATAGACACAAAGTGCTGGAGTAACTCAGCAGGACAGGCAGCATCTCTGGAGAGAAGAAGTGGGCGACATTTCGGGTCAAGACCTTTCTTCAGACTCTTCAATCTAAAGGGTCTCAACCCGGAACGTCACCCATTCCTTCTCTCCAGCGATGCTGCCTGCCCCGCTGAGTTCCTCCGGCATTTTGTGTCTATTTTCGGTGTAAACCAGCATCTGCAGTTCCTTCTTACACAAGTGATAGGTGGAGACAGGTGATGGGGGGTTGATTTGGGAAACAGGTGGGGTAAGTGACAAAGGCTAGAGGTAAAAAGGAGTAGGGATTTCGGTAATTTTCACTTTCAATTATTGGGGATTGTTTTATTATATTGAAAATTGTACGTTTATATTCATTATTATGTCCTGATTTCATGGATTATTTGTGTGGACATTTATAATCATTGAACAGGTTTTATAAACCATACATTTGTTGCCACTAGCAAGCGGCAATAATGTAAAAATTAACTGATGTTGTGGTGTTTTAACTGTTAATTAAAGACTTGGCAACATTGTCGACGGCTTTCTTGAGATTACATTGTTCTTAGGGTGTACATTTTTAAATTTGGGATTTACAACAGTGATAATAACATTTATTTTGCTTTAATGCTGGTGTATACCTTTGTAGGTTTATTCACGTACCTCAGTAGTAATTACAGGTTCCTACCTAACAAGAGTCAAGAGTGTTTTATTGTCATATGTCCCGAAACAGAAAATTGAAATTCTTACTTGCAGAAGCACAACAGAAAGTGCCCAATAGTACTCTGTAAAATCCATAATAAACAACAAAAATGTTCAGAATATATGTTTAAAAATTATATTAAAATTATATTAAAAAAACAGACAAATAAGTAGAGAATATAGTGCAGAAATAATGTCCCCATGCCTATATAGTTTGGGGCCTATTTGGAAGTTGTAGTGTTTAATAGCCTGATGGATGTAGGGAAGAAATCAGCATGTGCAGTTCCTTGTGTCTCCATCTTAAACCAGTTTATTTTACCGCACAGATATTGCAGCACTAACAGCTAATATTATTCATGTCCAGTGTTGCTATAGTGGTGATGACAGAAATGTCACTCGTTACTTCTCACTTTTGATAACGCTGGTAGACCTCCCCCACTGTCTCTCAACCTGCCCCAGATAACTTGACAGAAAGATTAAAACGTTAGCAAGTCCAATGTCCGCAATGGGGTAGAGGTGAATCGGACAGTACCCCAGCTTATGGAAGGCCCGTTCGGAAGCCTGATAACGGGGGGGAAGAAGCTGTTCCTGAGTCTGGTGGTACACCCTTTGAAGCTTCCATATCTTCTGCTGTCAGGCTTGAATCCAAGTTCCTGGCATTGTCATGTCATAAGTGATAGGAGCAAATGTGGGCCATTTGGCCCATCAAGACTACTTCACCATTCAATTATGGCTGATCTATCTTTCCCTCTCAACCCCATTCTCTTGCCTTTTCCCATAACCTGCTGCCCGTACTAATCAAGAAGCCGGTGTGCCTGGTGTGAGGCAGCGGCTCTACCCGCTGCACCAGCGTGCTGCCCGACACACTGAAGACCACAATATTTCCCCCCAATAATGGATAAAAACAGAAAATGTTGTAAATAGGTTTATTATTGTCACGTGTGCCGAGATACAGTGAAAAGCTTTGTTTTGCATGATATCTGATCAGATCAGATCAGATAATAAATACAATCACATCATACCCAAGTACAATAGGTAGAGCAAAGGGGAGGATACAGTGCAGAATAAAGTTCTCAGCATTGTAGCGCATCAGTTCCAGAGACAACGTCCAACATTGCAACACTAACGTGCTAAGATTATTTGTGATCAGCTGAGGTGGTGATGACAGAAAAGCCACTCATTATTTATTTTTAATAGTACTCGTAGTTCTCCTCAACCTGCCTAGATGAATTAACAAAAGATAGAATGCTTATATGTTATCAACTGAAACAATGTCAGTTTTTTATAACCACCTACATTTGTGATATTACTGTGCCCTGCCTCAACTACTTCCTCTGGCAGTTTGTTCCACATACCCACCACCTCCTGTGTGAAAAAGTTGCACCTTAAACCCATGTCCCTGCGTTCTTGATTCCTCTGCTCTGGGTAAAAGACTGTGCATTCACCCTATCTATTCCCCTCGTGATTCTACACACCTGTGATCATCCCTCAGCTTCCTGCACTCTGAAAAATGCCAAATCACTTTACAAGAGTCAGGCAAACTTTTTTTTAAGCTTTTAATTATCTTATTAATCTGAAGCAGTACCTGGTATCAAACAGCATAACTGAGAAGTGGAAATGGTGAACACGTTTTGGGATTTATATTTAGTTAAGCAACAAAACAATTTTTTTTTTTAAAGTGTTCCCATTTAAATACAATTCCTCTTGAATTTTTGAACAAATGCATTACCAATGACATTTTACTCTGGAATCAAGTTTTTGTAAAATAACGTTGTTTCCACTGATACATCTACTGGAAGATTTTGTCTCCATAACAACAGCACTCTGACATTAATAATTCATTGCTTCTGAAACACTTTGAAATATTTCCCTGCAGTAACTCAGTACGAAACATGTTATTAATTTAATTTCAATAGCAGATCACAGTAAGCATAGATGCGTGTTTGGCATAAACCTAGAAAAAATAAATTAATAATTCTCTCACGGTAATTTACCTGGAGAAATAGATTTCACTTATGCTTTTAAACAGAATGGGGGATAAATGTTCTTATTTTTGCAGAGGTTCCTGTAACAAGAATATGTATCAGGAATTCAGCTGCTGATGTCATCAAAGCCTAATCTATGGTTCACTTGATTTTCCAGTTATTAATTTTAATGGATGAAAATCAGGCACACAATCATACAAATGTATGGCACAGCAGGAAACCATCATGTAGAAACAAAGAACTGCAGATGCTGGATTACACAAAAGAACTGATGAAGTAAACAACACAAAGACACAAGAGACTGCAGATGCTGGAACGTTAAGCAAAACACAAAGTGCTGGAGTAACTCAGTAGGTCAAGCAGCATCTCCGGAGAGCATGGATAGGTGATGTTTCGGGTCATGTCTGAAGAAGGGTCCCGACCCGAAACGTCACCAATCCATGTTCTCCAAAGATGCTGCCCGACCCGCTAAGTTACTCCAGCACTCTGTGAAACGTCACCTATCCATGTTCTCCAGAGATGCTGCCTGACCCGCTGAGTTACTCCAGCACTTTGTATTTTGCTTAACCTTCCAGCATCTGCAGCCTCTTGTGGCTCTTTGCTGTTTACTTTGTCAGTTCCAATGGCCAAAGGCAAAGCTTGTAATCGTAAAATGATGGCCTTCAATAATCATGAATGAGAAATACTTGGGTAGGATTACGTTTGACAAAATTGGAGGCTCTTTCCAGATAGAACATCGAACATTCAGTCATTCATTAGCACAACATACGAACAGGCCCTTCGTCCCACAATGTCTGTGCTCTCATCTGCCTGCACATAATCCATATCCAGCCATTCCCTGCATGTCCATGCACTTAACAAAAGTGTTAAATACCACTATCAGATCTGCCCCTACAAAAATACTCCGCCATAATTATTTTTGCTCTCCAATGGTGAATTCGTTCAACTTGAAAAATAGTCGAAAGTAAGCTTCACAATGCAACTGTGCACTGAAATTTAAATTTATGACAAAACTTCCTGGTTGTTCAGAGAAACCAATACCTTTCCCAACTAAACTCCGCTGTAATTATCTATCGTGCAACATAATTTTATTGTGGCCTCGAAGGTAGACACAAAATGCTGGGGTAACTCAGCGGGTCAGGCAGCATCTCTGGAGAGAAGGAATAGGTGATGTTTCGGGTCGAGACCCTTCTTCAGACCCTATCCATGTTCTCCAGAGATGCTGCCTGACCCACTGAGTTACTCTCGCACTTTGTGTCTTTTTATGTAAGGCAGCCAGTTCCTTCCATCTAGATTATTCTTAGTTTATTATTGTCACATATTGCCGAGATACAATGAAAAGCTTTGTTTTGCATGCTATCCAAACAAATTAGATAATACTATACATAGATACAATTGTCAAACTCAAGTACAATAGGTAGAGCAAAAGGAAATATACAAAGTGCTGAATATAGTTCTCTGCATTGTAGCGCATCAGTTCCAGAGACAAAGTACAATGTCCACAATGGGGCAGAGATGAATCGGACAGTACCCCAGCTTATGAAAGGACTGTTCAGAAGCCTGATAACAGAGGGGGAGAAGGTGTTCTTGAGTCCACTGCTGATCTCTGCAGATACACTTGAAATTAAATGGTGCATCCAGCCTAAGGAATGAGTGACTGCTCCTCAAACCTAGGCAGTGTCATAGGAATCTCGTGGGAGACTGTGGGGAAATCTAAGTCAAGAGCCAAGAGTCTTCAATTGTCATCTGCACCAACAAAGGAACAGTGAAATTCTTACTTACAGCAGCATTACAAGCCCGTAAACACAATACTCACAGATAATGTATATTAAACAAAAATAAGTCAATAACTTAATACTAGTACAAAAAAACTCTTAGTGCAACAAAGCCAGTCCATAGTTCATGGTTTTCATTAGTGTGTTAGAGCTTGATGGTTATATCCATTGAGATATAATTAAATTGCATAATCCCAAACTCAACCTATTTAGTAGAAATTATAATTTTTTCTTTTGAAAGTTGACATTTTGAAGTGAACATAGTAATTTATTTTTCAAATGTACAGCTTATCACTTTAGTGGATGAGAAAGTGGGATAATATAGAAGTGTGAACAGTGATCGATAGTCAGCATGGTCTCGATGGGCCGAAGGGCCTGTTTCCATGCTATATCTCAAAACTAAACTGAACGTTAGGATCAAATCACTCCTGAAGCTTGTCTTATGTTTTTTTACACCAGGTCCGCGCCGACTAGCGATCCCCATACACTAACACTATCCTAAGTACACTAGGGACAATTTACAATTATACCAAGTCAATTAACCAACAAACCTGTACATCTTTGGAGTGTGGGGGGAAATAGGTGTTCCCGGGGAAAACCCTCCCTGCTCAATAGACAATAGATGCAGGAGGAGGCCATTCGGCCCTTCGAGCCAGCACCGCCATTCAATGTGATCATTGAACGTACAAACTCCTTACAGACAGCACCCGTAGTGAGGATTGAACCTGGGTCTCTTGTGCTGCAAGGCAGCAACTCCACCGCTGCGCCACTATGCTGCCAATATGTTATTGGCAAGGTCTCAGTGTCTACCAATAATAATGGATCGCAAATCAAATGCTTTCCTTTTCATGGATTAGAAACCATTTGAAATTTTTGAAGGGTTGATTTTAAATAGAATGATATTATTTTCCCTTTGGAGACTGAGATGGATGTCTTTGGGTGTTATTTGGGTGTTATTCAAAAGATGATAACACGTCAAAACAATTCTGTTCTTTCTTAGAATTCTTTCTTTCTGGATTTTAAGCGTCTTTTTAAAAGCTATGATTTTATCTGCCATTTCAAACACTTTATTGTGATTTGGCACACAATGAACTAGGAGATATGATGGTTCTGACAGCCCTTCATTTGTCATTGTTGTCGGATATCGTGGTTTATGTTTCATCTCCCTCTTCATGGAAACATTTCACTGGTTTTGCTTTTAAGTTTATGTGTGTGGTCTCAAGGCGATGAATCACTTTGGAAGCTTTCACATTATTATTGTTAAAAAATCGCACCATATATCGGGTAAAAATGAGTCTTTTGCCCAGAGTAGGGGAATTGAGAACCGGAGGACATAGGTTTAAGGTGAGTAGGGAAAGATTTAATAGGAACCTAATTTTTTTTTTTACATATGGTGGGTATATGGAATGAGCTGCCAAAGGAAATAGTTAAGGCAGGTACAAAGACAATATTTAAAAGACATATGGACAGGTACATGGATTGGAAAGGATTAAAGGGATATGAGTCAAACACGTGCAGGTGGGACTAGTGTAAATGGGGCGTAGACATGTTGGTATGGCTCTATGACTATATGAACAAAGTAGAAGCAAGTTAAACAAGGAAATTAATTTGCTCCGAGAGTATTTCATCTCTCACCTTAAACCACTTTGGAAGCTTTCACATCGTTATTGTCAAGGATCACACTGGAGACACAAGGAACTGCAGATGCTGTTTACAAAAAAAGACACACAGTGCTGGAATAACTCAGTGGGTCAGGCAACATCTCTGGAGAACATGGATAGGTAACGTTTCGGGCTGGGATTTTGGCGCGTCTGAAAAATGGTCCCGACCCGAAACATAAGCTGTCCATGTTCTCCAGAGGTGCTGCCTGGCCTGCTGAGTTACTCCAGCACTTTGCATCTAATATTGTATACTTGTTATCTGTATTGTTATGCTGACAGTAAGCAATAGAGGGCACCAGAAAAGAACTCAAAACTCCTCTGCATCCCAAACATCTGTTCAGTGGAGACACAAGGAACTGCAGATGCTGGATGTAGGAAAATTACTGCAGATGCTGGTTTAAATCGAAGGTAGACACAAAATCCTGGAGTAACTCAGCGGGTCAGCCAACATCTCAGGAGAGAAGGAATGGGTGACGTTTCGGGGAAACCCAAAACGTCACCCATTCCTTCTCTCCTGAGATGCTTCCTGACCTGTTGAGTTACTCCAGCATTTTGTGTCTACCTGCAGATGCCGGAATGTTGAGCAAGGGTCCAGACCCGAAACATCACCCTATCCATGTTCCCCAGAAATGCTTACTGACCCGCTGAGTTACTCCAGCACTGTGTGAAACATCACCCTATTCATGTTCCCCAGAGATGCTGCCTGACCCGCTGAGTTACTCCAGAACTGTGTCTTCTGTTGTTACAGGCTGTAAGGTGGGCAGATCAGAACAACCTCGTGGGGAAACATATTGATCAGAAATCCCAATGAAGATATCTTTATCTGGCTGCAAATTGAAATACATACGACTGAAAGGCTTTAACAGGTGTTCAGCCCCAGAATATGCATATTTAACCAATTTCACAACAGATTCAATCTTCTTATGCAGCACTGATTGTTCAGTACATTGCCTTTGCCTCTTGGCCTCTCATATTGTTTGATTTGGAACTATATTCAGCAGCATTAAATAATCTGATGGGATGATATTTCCAATACCCTGGGATGGTAGCAGATACACCAGCACCCATTATAAAACGCATTACTGTAGTCAGAGTTAACCATTATGTTTGGAGCTGTGATAAGCCAAATATAGCAGAATATTTGGCTGCTAGTGAAAACAGTAATCAAGCTGCCACGTGAACTATAACAAGATTTATGGGGCAATTAATATTTTTAGTTGATGGGTTAAGTCAGATAGGCACAGCTTGGACCTCACCCCAAATCCTGTTTAGCGATTCCTTCCCATGAACTGGGTGACAGTCGGTCCTTTTCTCAAATACCCTTGAATTCTTTTCCAAGGGGCACCGGGAATTTCTAAATTCAATTAGGATTCAGCCGAGCAAAGGACACTCACTTCAGCAACAGTCAGGGAACCTTTTAAAACCAGATCTGCTTCACAACAATTGCAGAATATCGATCGCAAATTGGCCAGAACAGCTGCTAACTGGAGTGCTGTTGGACAAAGATGCCCTTTTAATGGGCTGAAGGGGTTGGAACCTTTTCTTCGCCAATAGCATGGAGTCAAATTCAACAAATGCCCACATCTGCAACAGAATTTCTCATTGAGGAGATTAAGGGACAGAGCCAAGGCCTGCTCCAAATTCCAGAGTCTCTCTTTTCAGCAATTGAAGCAGGAGTGGGCCATTTTGTCTCTTGAACCCCCACTATTCAAAAAGATCTTATGATATTCTCCGTGCAACACCTCTACCCCATGATAGACACAAAATGCTGGAGTAACTCAGTGGGACAGGCAGCATCTCCGAAGAGAAGGAAAGGGTGACGTTTCGGGTCGAGACCCTTCTTCAGACTGGATCCCCTCTCGCTGCTCCCCCTCTGTGATTCTTCCTGCTTTCCGACTCTACGACCACGTTTTAATGCAGATCAGTCTGAAGAAGTGTCTCGACCTGAAATGTCGGTTTAAACCAGCATCTGCAGTTCTGTCCTACACACCATGGAACTAGTGCGCCACAATACTGAGAACTATATTCTGTATCTTCCCCTGTGCTCTAATTGTTGTACAAGTTTAACTTGATTATATTTATGTATAGTAAATGTCATCTATACATGTTCTCCAGAGAAGGTGCCTGACCCGCTGAGTTACTCCAGCATTTTGTGTTTTTCTTTGGTAAATCAGCATCTGCAGTTCCTTGTTATTATGCATTATCTGATCTGTTTGGATAGCAGCGAAACAAAGCTTTTTACTGTACTTTGTTGCATGTGACAATAATAAACCTAAATTAAAACTAAATAGCAGTATTGGTCTGCAAATAAATATGATACTTTGCCTACACCATTTCAGCTGACATGATATATTGATATTACTTTATCTTCAAACATTTATATTCAATGCACATTTTCATGTCAACACATGAATTTCTATCCCATATTTATATTCTAAAACCATTTTTAAATGTCCAATTTTTCTCCCCAGATTTTCTACTGCATTAATTACAAATGAAATCAATTCATTTGCACTGTTTTATTTGAGTGGCCTTTCTTCATTTCTGAACTGGGGTAATACTTGTCTTTGGACTATTTGGCTAAAGAAGGCTGAGTAGCTAAAAGTAATCCTTGACCTTGTTGATGGGCCAGAGGGCCTGTTTCCATGCTGTATATTTATACCAAACTAAATAAACCAAGTTCGACAAATCTCTTCTTTTGAGTAAAACCCTCTTATCGGCCAGCATTCTGGTAAACCTCTTCTGCACCCTCTCCAAAGCCTCCACATCCTTCTTGTAACAACACTAGAACTGCACACAATACTCCAAATGTGGCGCAACCAAATGCCATGTCAAACTAACCAAGGTTCTATAAAGATGTGTCAAGACTTCCCGCCTCTTATACTCAATGGAAAAGAGACACAAAATGCTGGAGTAACTCATTAGGACAGGCAGCATCACTGCAGGGAAGGAGTGGGTGACGTTTCGGGTCGAGAACCTTCCTCAGGCTTCTTGTGTCAATCTTCGGTTTAAACCAGCATCTGCAGTTCCGCATACACAATGCCTCCTTTACCACTCTGTCTACCTGTGTTGCCACTTTTGGGGAGCTTTGAACCTGGACCTCATGATCCAACAATCCAAGTTTGTCCAACCTCTCCTCATAGTTAATCCTCTCTGATCAGCTTAGTATTTCCAGCAGATAGACACAAACTGCTGGAGTAACTCAGCGAGTCAGGCAGCAGCTCGAGAGAAAAAGGACAAGTGACATTTTGGGTCAGGACTCTTCTTCAGACTCTTACTGAAGTCTGTAAAAGCATCCTGACCCAGAGATGTTGCCTGACCTGCTGAATTATTCCAGCACTTTGTGTCTATCTTTGGTATAAACCAACATCCGCAGTTTTTTTGTTTCTACATTCTAGTATTTCCTGCATCTCCAGCATGCTGTAGTTACTCCAGCATTTTGTGTCTACTTCCAGCATCTATGTTCTATTGTATATTTATCTGTGCATTGCCTTTTGCGAGCCTGTCATGCAGCTGCAAGTAAGAATGCCATTGTCCTGTTGTGGGTGCAGATGACAATTAAACATCTTTGGCTCCTGACTTAATCTTCCACTACATTCCTAGCACATTGTCCAACCAAGCAATGAGGAGCACTCACTCATTCCTCAGCTCCAAGACTCCACATTGAGCTCGGCCATTTCACATCACGACCACATTTTCCCATTTTCACGGACACAGATGCCACACATGATTAACCTTATTGCCATTTGCATCTTCTCTTTGGCCAACACCTGCCAACCTCCTGCCAGGGAGCGAAACGCCGCCGTGAAGTGGCCTTGTGGGAGTCGTAGTCTCTGTACGCGTGCGCGGCACGGTGGCAGCGCAGTTGGACGACAACCCCCAGAACACACTGCGCGCAAGGCCGAGCTGAATCCAAAGGTAGACGCAAAATGTGGGAGTAACTCAGCGGGTCAGGCAGCATCTCAGGAGAGAAGGAATGGGTGAGGTTTTCAGGTCGAGACCCTTCTTCAAACGCCGAGCTGAATCCGTTGGTAAAGCGGGAGAGAATGTGACTACAACTCCCGGAGCACCCCGCGCGCTGGTCATTGGCTACTCTGAGGTAAAACCAAAGACAATAGAGGTAAAACAAGGCCGCCTGTGGCGAAGGATACCTGTGGACTACAACTCCTAGAACACTGTGAACATGGCATTGGTGGGTGAGGTGAATCTGACGGTTTAGAACCCGTTGGTGACAGGGGAAAGAAGGGTTGATGCAACTACAACCCCCAGGGTACCTTGCGCGGCTGAGCTGGAGCTAACGGTTCTCAATGCACAGGTGGCGGCGGTGAGGTGGACTACAACTCCCAGAGGGTCCCGCGCCATGATGGGCTGCCGGAGATGGAGCTAACGGTCCTGGAGGCGGCGGTGAGGTCGACTACAACTCCCAGAGGCCCCCGCGCCACGGTGGGCTGCCGGAGATGGAGCTAACGGTCCTGGAGGCGGCGGTGACGTGGATGACAACTCCCGGAGAGCCCTGCGCGGCTGGGCATTGGCGGCTGAGGCGAAGACGAACGGCTGTGGAGCCGCCGCGCCGATGTGAGGGTGGCCCGCTGGCCGACCGACCGTCGTTTGCATAGCCATGTACGGACTGAGGCGGGGATGGGTGGCCTGTGGGGCGTGGGCCGCCCGCCTCAGCACAGTGGGCACCCGGTCAGCGGTGAGGGAGCGGCCGGCAGTCCCGGCTCGGGGCGGCGGCGGCAGAGTGCTGGACATGGGCAGCCTGAACCCGCACGTCCGCGCCGCCGAGTACGCCGTCCGCGGGCCCATCGTCATTAAAGCCGCACAACTGGAGAGAGAGCTGCAACAGGTAGGTAGGTAGGTGGGTGCAAGCTTGTTGTGCCTTCACAAGAAGTAGTCGCAGCCTGTTCGGCCCATCGTCCCTCTATTAGCCCTGTCAGAGAGGCATTCCTTCTCCCCAGAGATGCTGCCTGTCCCAAAAGGATTCGATTCTAAAAGCTGAATAATATAAATAATACAGGTCAGGCAGCATCTGTGGAGAGAAGGAATGGGTGACGTTTCGGGTCGAGACCCTTCTTCAGACTGAAGACTGAAGAAGGGTCTCAACCCGAAACGTCACCCATTCCTTCTCTCCACAGGTGCTGCCTGACCTGCTGAGTTACTCCAGCATTTTGTGAATAAATACCTTCGATTTGTACCAGCATCTGCAGTTATTTTCTTATACTAAATAATACAGGTAGTTTGTTCATTTTGTAACCCTAATCTTATCCTAATGCACACGTGTAGGAAGGAACTGCAGATGTTGGTTTACACCAAAGATGGACACAAAATGCTGGAGTAACTCAGCAGGACAGGCAGCATCTCTGGAGAGAAGGAACGGGTGACGTTTTTGGTCGAGACCCTTCTTGAGTCTGAAGACCTTTCTCTCCAGAGATGCTGTCAGTCCCACCAGGTTACTCCTGTATTTTATGTCTATCTTCAAGCAGAGCGAAGGGTCACAATAATTATTGTAAGAAAATAACTGCAGATGCTAGTACAAATCGAAGGTATTCACAAAATACTGGAGTAACTCAGCAGGTCAGGCAGCATCTCAGGAGAGAAGGAAGGGGTGACGTTTCGGGTCGAGACCCTTCTTCAGACTGACACAATAATTATTCTCAGCATTGCGGTGCATAATTTCCAGAGACAGTCCAATGTTCTCAATGAGTTGGCATCAGGCATTCTGCATTAGGATAGGATTAGGATTATAAAATGAACAAACTACCTGTATTATTTATATTATTTGGGCATCGGTCTGTAGCAGAACTTTAAAATAAATTGAGTGAATAGAAGACAGTCTGAAGAAGGGTTCCAACGTTGCCGGTCCATTCCCTGCACATATGTGGCCTGACCTGCTGAGTTACTCCAAAACAAGTTTCCAGCATCTGCATTTTCTTAAGTCCCCCAAAATAAAACAGTGCTGAGACTGTATAGTGCTTTAATTTGATTCCACTGTCCCTGATTGAATTATTGCAGGGAGCCTCCTTCACAAATGTGCCCAAATTCCGTTTGGAATTTGTTCTCCTTCCAGCGATCATCGGCTGGCTAACCTAGAGCAGATGTTCGACATAAGACTGCTTCTGCACGGGTGCCAAATATGGAAAAGGGTCTGTAATCTTGACAACATATTACTGTTAGCAGGGAATGCTCAGTGCCCTAATTTTCACACTATAACTTGAAAATAAAAACCAACGGTGCTGAAAGCACTCAGCAGGTCCAGTAACATATGGTGCTCGTGAAAGGCAACATTTGACCGCAGGTCTTTTGTGCTGTTGCTTTCTGATAAAGAACTAAAGAAATGAAGCTAATTAAGATACCGTATGTCCTGTTCTTGCCAATTATTTGCTGTATACATTCACTTTTATTTTGGTGGATAATTGAATAGTTTAGAAGGTGGGTGGGATGTGGAGGATCTTGTTTTTTAGCAATTTATTATCATGGCTGTCTAATGGAGATCTAGCCAAGTGTTTATTCAAGCATATCCAACATGGGAATAGGAGAACAGTAAGTCCTTGGACCCTATTCAAGAGTCTAGAGTGTTTTACTGTCACATGTTCCAGATAGAGTAATGACATTCTTACTTGCAGCAGAACAACAGAATATGTAAACATAGTACACTGTAAACAATATAATAAATGAAGTTCAGTGTGTGTGTGTATATACACACATACTCACAAATATATATATATACATGTATAATCTATATATATGCCTATTATATACACAGTATATATATTTTACACACATATACATACAAAAAACAAACAATAATAGTGCATGTAGTTCAGATCTTATTTTAAGTTGTAGCGTTTAATAGCCTCATGGCTGTAGGGCAGAAGCTGTTCCTGAACCTGGACGTTACACTTTTCAGCCTTTTGTGTATAATTTCAGATTCCCAGTATCTGCGATGTTTTGTTTTCGTATTTGGCTGTGTCACACTGAGAAGAGTGAGTCACATAAGCTGGTAACAATTTAACTTGTGAGCAACAACATTCTTCGACGAGAAGCAGACTGTAACACCATTTCCCAGAAAAGTTATTTTTTGTAATATGAATCTTATGAGAGCGTTTTCATTCCAAGTTGTTCAGGATTGCGATTCAATAGTCCTTGCATGAAGTGGATATATTGTAAATTGGTACCATCAGAATTGAGAAACATTATCTCTTCATTTAAAATAACTCCAGTTTAAGTCTTTCCCTTTGCTAATATCTTTTTTGCAATCTGGCTTCTGTAGGTATCTTCAGTTGCAAAAACAATTTCTTGAAATGCTGTGAGCCAGACTTATTGTACGTATCATGTTTCAAATCCACGTTTCAGAAAGATTTGTACAGCTTCAGATCTGGTTGGATTGTTCTGAATAACTCTTAAATAGAAAGCAAGATTAATAAAGCATTTAAAGGGTTTTGTAACTTAGTTTTAATGTTCATGTTTTTGATATGATAATGAAATTCAAAATAACTATAGATGTACAAATCAGAAACAAAAAATAGTGGAAATATGTCCCTTTATTTTGTTTTCACCCTCTATAACTACCTCAGTCGCAACCAGCTGACTTCATTGGCTTTTTACTACAGAAATCCTGTCTTGGCTGTAGCCTCAGAGATTTCTGTTCTCTCCATTTTCTTTCTCATGCTCACTGCAATTTAAGTCTAATGTGTTTTCTCACTTTCCCAGTTCTGACGAAGGGTCCTCAGACTGAAACATTCTCGACCCGAAACGTCACCCATCCTTTCTCTCCAGAGATGCTACCTGGCCTGCTGAGTTACTCCAGCTTTTTGTGTCTTCAGACTGAAACATTAACTATGTTCCTTTTTCTGCAGTTGCTGCTAGATCTGCTAAGTGTTTCAAGTATTTTCTTTTGCGTTACATTAACCTTGGTTTCCTGAGTGTATAAACATTTTTGTTTTACCCTGTAAGATATTAAAGTCACAATTCTATTTTAAGCTGTTAATCACACGGTACTTATTGGTTGGAAAAATCTATTTATGAAGTAAGGAATGAACTTAATCATGTGATCTGAGCTTGCCTGAAGCAAATAGATGACTATTTTTAAACATACTTACTTTTGGACATCATTATAAAAGCAGGTGCAATGAGTATCCTGTGAAAATTTGCCAGCCTTTGTTCACAATGTTGCCATTCTGAGTGCTGGCACCTTGCTGATGTTTGGTTGTTGCTCTGTCTATTGCTTCTACAACTCCTGTAACTGCTTTTCTCTCTGCATCAGCCTCCTCGTTTCTCTGCTGTTGCCCAGTGGAGCTTGGTGTCCTACCTGAGTTCCGTGCAACGGTTTCCCGTCCCAGAGTTTTCTTTCTTTTAACTGGCCAAACCCAAGAAAATCGTGAAACATTACAGAGAGCTTGGACTCTGTTTTATCAATCTAGTATACATAGAATCTCCTCTCATCTACTAATAAATGCAGGTAAAATGAGATCTCTTGCCATATAATGCACTTTTAAAAATCCCTTTTTTGTTTGTAAACACTTTCCACTAAATAGGCTAACGTGGACACAACTAGTCATCAAACAATTCACTATTCATGGTCATGCAGTGCGGCACATTGGTGCAGCTGGTAGAGCCGCTGCCTCACAACGCCAGAGACCCAGATTCAATCCTGACCTTGGGTGCTGTCTGTGTGGAGTTTTCGCATTTTCTCCACAACCCCATGGGTCTCTTCCGGGTACTCTAGTTTCCACTCGTAGCCCAAAGATGTGCGGGTTTGTAGGTTAATTGGCCCTCTGTAAACCGCCCCTAGTGTGTAGGGAGTGGATGAGAAATGGGATCACATAGAACTCGTGTGAACGGGTGATTGATGGTTGGCGCGCACTCTGTGGACCATAGGGCCTGTTTCCATGCTGTGTCTGTCAAACATTCCATCAATCAATCAGTTCTCTGTCGCTGCTGTCTCCAACCTCTATTTTCCAAATGTCGAATGCCATTAAATCTGATGGGAGCCTCGGCGGATGGGGACGACGACGACGACTCACGATTGACCCACGATCAACGGTCGATTGGGGGGGGGGGGAGATAATGGGGACCCGGCGTGGGAGGACTGCCATGATGAACAATGGAGGACCTCGTGGGGGGGGGGGGTTGCTCTCATTTTAGAATCCTCTGCCCAGGGGATAAGTCTGTGTTTGTTTGTTCATTTGTTCCGGTGAAGCCAGCCAACAGTCGCTTGTCTTTTTCTTTTTGTTTTCACTTTTAATTTCAAGTTTTGGTGTACCTTGTGTGTTGTGACTGTTGGCAGACCAATTTCCCTCTGGGGATGAATAAAGTTTCATTGTATCGTATATGCTTTGAGTATTATCTGCACGCTTGCTCTTTCTGGGGTTTTTTCAATGATCATTCCCTTTGTGTGTTCCTGTGCTTCAGCATCTCTCCAGCAACTCTTGGCACCTATTGTTTTTACATTTTTACTGGCAGAAACATTCCTCACTTTCTGCTTTCTGTAAACAGCAATTCTAAAGCAGATGGAAACCTTTATCGTAGTGTAAGAACTAACTATTTAGCTAGAAGCCATCATATCCCAGCAACCATCCCATTCAAAAGAAAAAATCCCATTAATTTCCTGTCATTTCCTTCATTCTCCTTTTTCCTCCCATATTCCAAACCATAAATAAGTGTGCAAATATGCAGTCACTGTTACTCTGCCCCCCTCATTCTTCCCTTCAGAACCTCTGCCTAACTGAGCTCTGAACCCATGTTGACAATGTGTTGGGAAAATTTGAGGTAAGCATTTGAAGTTGTGAAGGGAAATAAGCTGCACATTGCAGAGGCTTTGGGAAGAATTGTGCGCCGTGAAGAGGAATGTGAGCATAATGGATGATCTGGACTCTGAAGTAGTCCTGGGCTGAAAGAAGACAGCAATGTGAATGAAACAAAGATTTCAGATTAGTACAGAGAAGGAAACCTTGTGATTCACCAATTATCTTGGTATTTATGTTAATTTGGGTTACTCCTTTACCAAGAACCAATGTGACTAATATACCATTGTGACCACAAAGCCATAGTGATCCAATTTCACAGACATAATTTCAGCATATTGTGTGTTGCTGGCTCTCTTTTATCCGTTAGATGCTCTGGTCCTATCCAACTTTCCTATTTTCTCTTGCCTTTGCATCCACAAATGGAGGCTTGGCATTGGTGGAGCCAGCCAGAACCTGTAGCTGTCTAAACACGGTATCTCTCATCATCATGGCCAAATATTCCCACTGCTCCAGCAATATTCCAGATGACTTACTGACCCCTTTCTCTGGCATTAACTCATTCATATGCCTCCAGAATCAAGTGCTAGCAGTTTGTAATGTGCTGCAGTTCTCAAAATGGAGCCTGTATATGAGTTGACTCCATCACTATTATCTTCTCTTTGTCTCATTTATTAGAGTTTTGATCCTATGTTACTCTGCAAATGGCTTCCCATTTTGCATATCAGTGAGCCCATTTTCTTTAAGTAGACATGGGGAACTGCAGATGCTGGTTGTCAAAAAAGACTGAGTGATGGAGTAACTTAGCAGGTCAGGCAGCATCTCAGGAGAACATGGATTAGCAATGTTTCTGGTCTGAAGAAGGGCCCCGTACTGAAATATTGCCTATCTATCTTCCAGGGATGCTACCTGACCTGCTGAGTTACATCAGCACTCTGTTTATTTTCATGGTACTATTTGATTCTTTACCTGTTTAAATACTTTGGTCTATTCAACCTTTCTTCTATATACTTAAAAAGCACTGAAACTTGCATATGGTTTCTTTCCTTGAAGCGCTCTAAAATAAACTGTCATGTGACTGGTGATGGTCTTGCTTCCCTTTTCTGCTGAACATCTGCAGTTTTTAACACATTTAATTGCTCCATCATCTTTTTTCAGGGAGCCGCCCTTAACTATTTCAGTTTGTAATTTAACTAGGAAATGTGTTTCCTGTCTTGCATGCTTCCTCATAACTGCAGTCACTTCCTAGTTACTCCACGTCTTCAACCTTTTTAAGCAGTTTGTTCAGAGATTAACAACCTGTGCCAAGTTTGAACTATATATATTTGCATGTCATCCTATCTGCCGCTTTGTCACACAATGCAATCTCCATCTAACCTTGACCGAACCCCCTCTTGCATATTCTGCACACCGCTTTGCAAACTCTAAGCTGCTCTGTCCTTCTCTTGCCCAAAGCTTGCTTTGTTGGCAAATCTTTCAACATTTGTAATTTTGGTCTCTGGAGTTTCTTATGTAAATTATCCCCCTTCTTATTCCTTTTCTGCTTTTTTTTGGTAAAATAACTTCTCTGTAACTTCAGCCCACTGCTGCTTGGTTCTCTGTTAGAGCACAGGGAGGGAGTTTGAACTAGATAAAAGCGCAGTGGAATGAAATTTGAACACATACCTCATTTATCTGGCAGATTTGTTTAATATACCCACAGGGGGTTCCAGTTCCAGTTTAATTCCACATGGTTCCCAGTAAACTGGTTTTGTACATTATCTTATGCAAAGTCATTCACTGAAGTTTTAAAATTCTTGGCCTCAGTTCAAATCTTTAAAAAAAGGCTATACTTTAAAGTGAGTTTTTGTATCCTATCGAGAACTTTGGTGTGTGCGAAAGGTGTGTCAATAAATAAAATGAAGTCCACACTTTTGATTAGTACTTTGCAAAAATTCAAAATTTTGGGGGGGTTTTAAAACTATATTTACAGGCAGATGAAACCACAGGCAACTGGCTGCATGAAAGGGGTTCTTTTGAGTCAATTCACGCTCATGTGTGGAGTTGAAAATGATCTTTTGCATTCATGCTGAGTCTGGTCTAGTGTATAGTATCCAAATGCAATAGACAATCCAAGGCATGAAAGAGTCTGCAATTTAATCACATAGGCTGCCATATTTCCTCAGCTAACCTACTTGTGAAAAATTAGCATACAGATTGTTTATTTAACCTAGCAATAGTTGTGCAGTCTGGATTTTGACTTCACTGGGTTGGCAATCTTTACAATGTATTCTCCAAATTTTAATGGTAATAATACTGATTTGCAAAATGAACAGTTTTCTGCTAGTGCATTCTCAATCCAACAAGAACACTGCAGTATTTTCTCCAGCTTACTGCGGCAGTACACTGCATTCTCCATCAGAACTATTGGACAACATCACATTGTTCCACTTTTTGAAGAGCCAATTTTCCTTTTAATATTTAGGTAATTTCCAATGATTTTTGGGAATGCTATTAAGTGCTGTCTCACGGTAGTCCACACCTAGAAACATTTTTTAAAATCTTTACAGTGGCCCCACCATAGCTTAACCAAATTAATTTTACTGAAGCAACATGATTGATTTGTCAAACGTATTTCACATTTTCACAAAATTTGAAGAACTACTGGCTACCAATCTGTTGTACAGATTACAAGATAAACGATTCTGTCTTCTGCTCTGCACACCTCATTCCCATTGACTGTTTTTTGCATTTGAACTGATGTGGTTTTCTTACCACCCTGCTCAGTTATTGGTGTAATTTATAACGACTATTTTCTACCCCTTGCTTTCCGTAGCAGATTTCAACTGCGCTTACTGTTGTGGTATAGGGGAGTTTGTTCTTGTTCTGCCAAGGATAATCAATAACTATCAGTACTAGGTATCCTCTCCCTCCTGTTTCCCATTGTATATATTTTGTTACAGTTAGTATTGTAGCGCAAGGGAATGTGTTCCTGTTTCGGGGGGGACAAGGGCAGCTCAGGGGTCGAGCCGCTGCCTCAGCGCCAGTGGCCCGGATTCGATCCTGGCCTCCGGTGCTGTCTGTGTGGTGTTTGTTTGTTCTCCTTGTGACCGTGTGGTTTTCTCCAGATGATCCGGTTTGCTCCCACATTCCAAAGACGTGTGGGTTTGTAGGTTAATTGGCTTCTGTAAATTGCCCCTAGTGTGTATCATCATATCATATATATACAGCCGGAAACAGGCCTTTTCGGCCCACCAAGTCCGTGCCGCCCAACGATCCCCGTACATTAACACTATCCTACACCCACTACGGACAATTTTTACATTTACCCAGCCAATTAACCTACATACCTGTACGTCTTTGGAGTAGGATAGAACTAGTGTACGGGTGTTCACTGGTCGCTGCGGAATCGGTGGGCTTGTTTCCAAGCTATATCACTAAACTAAACATACAAATCTGGCTGAGTAATAGACCTTAGAAAAATATCTAAATATATGCTCTCTTATTATAGGTATGAACATCATTACCTTTAAGATTTTTTTTTTTTAATTCATAGATGTAACTTGATCAGAATATTTATTTGTTAACTTTTTACAAATATAGAATTACTTTAGAGCAGGCATGACAACTTGCATTTGAGAAGCTTCACAACAACCGTTATTTGCTCAAAAGATCCATGAAAATTATTTTTTTAATTATTAGAGGGTGGTTTTTAAACGTAGATTGAATTTTCACCATGAGAAGGACAAGAGGAGAGGTTAAGGAAGCTACTCAGCAGTTCGTGGCCTTAGTGATTCAAGGCATGACCACAGCTGTGAAAAAGAACCAATACTTGCACGAGAAGGCAGGGGTCTCAAGAAGGGTCTTGACCCAAAACGCCACCTATTCCTTTTCTCCAGAGATGCTGCCTGACCCGCTGAGTTACTCCAGCTTTTTATCTATCTTCAGTTTAAACCAGCATCTGCAGTTCCTTCCTACACTTGCTTGAGGGAACATTGATTCCAAATTGTTGGAGGAGCGATAGTTGTTGAGTCATACAGCAATGAAACACCACTTTGACCCAACACACCCATGCTGACCAAGATGCCTCATCTAAGCTAGTTCCACCTGCCCATATTTGGCCCATATCCATCTGAACCTTTCCTATCCATATACCTGTTCAAATGACTTTAAAATGTGGTTGTAGTACTTGCCTCAGCTACCTCCTCTGGCAACTCATTCAATAAACCCATCATCCTTTGTGTGTGCGAGAAAGGTTGCTTTCTAGTTCTTGGTTCCCCTACCCCGGGGACAAAAGATTATGTTCATTTACCCTATATACACCCCTCATAATTTTATATACCTCTATAAGATCATTTCTCGGTGTCCTGTGCTCCAAGGAATAAAGTTACGGCCTGTAACCTCTCCCTATAGCTCAAGTCCTGGCAAATCTTCAGTGCGTTCTTTCCAGTTTAATGGCATCTTTCCAATAACAAGGTGATCAAAATTGAACACAATATTCCAAGTACGGCCTCACTAACTCCTTGTACATTTGTAACATAATGTCCCAACTTTTTTATTTGATTCTCTGACAGAGAAAGGGCCAACATTGCCTTCACTACCCTATCTACCAGTAATGCCACTTTCAGAGAACTATGTCCATGTACTCCCAGAACCCTTTGCTTCACAACACTCCCCAGAGCCCCATCATTCACTGTGAAGGTCGGCCTTGGTATAACTACTCAAGTGCTGCATCTAGCACTAATCTGAATTGAACTCCATTTGTCATTCCTTGGATCGCACTAATTCTCAATCATCTTCACTGTCTGATACCAACTATTCTCATCCAAACCATTGATATTTGTGACGAGGAAAATAGTGAACATGAAGAATTTGAAAATAGGATCTATAATTTTTTATTTTATAGCAACGGCGAACAAGTGGCCAGTATTGAACTGGGTTGGGCTTGAACAGAGGAGGTTTGATGGTGCTTTATTTGTCACATGCAACTGTACAGTGAAACGCTGCATATTTACACATGCTGACTCCGCCATTTTTGGCGCCATTATTCAAAGTCTAATTCCCACCCTGAGAGCATTGGAATAACGGTCTGGTGGGAACTGATGGTTAATGTTGGAGCTGGCGTTACCAATGATGACTTTAACTTTGCACATAGGGATGCACTCTGGATACTGTGGGTCCGAAGGAGTACTATTGAAACTCTAATTGCCATGTAGCAGCTCTTTCACAGACTGTAGCTTCTGTAGGAAATATTCATCTGGGTCCTGGACAAAGCTAATGTGTGTTGTTCATTCTGTGCACGTATGAAGGAAAATGCTTCAAAAGTGATTAATGGTAGTCTGTAAATGTTAACTATGAGGAAGAACATTAGTTTTTCTTTGTTGTAATCTACTCATTCCATTTAATTAGAATTATTTGATCTTAGTAAATTGGATCTGCAGCTCCTTTATTTGGTCCTTTGTTGCAGATGTTAAATTTAAACTTGAATGTTATGAGATTCGACAGTGTACTTATGAGATGAGGCAATGTCTTCGAACAGCTTGGATCAACTGATGTGCTTTGTAATATATATTTTTAAATTATTTACTTCACATATACATTTGCTGTTGATTATTTTTACAGGAATAATGTAAGGATGTTAGACAGATGCAATTTATTTTACTTGTTATTCCAGTTGCAAATATTCCTGGCAAACATTTGATTGAACCATCTGCTCAATGTATTTCCCATGAGTGACAGTTAAATGGAATTGCAAAGTTAACTGGCTTCTCCAGCAAATAGCCATACTTGACAATGATTACATTCTTCTGTTTTTCCTTTACCCAGGGAGCCCAAAAGCCCTTCAGAGAAATAATCAAAGCAAATATAGGTGACGCTCACGCAATGGGACAACAGCCAATCACGTTTCTAAGACAGGTAGGTGTGAGCACGGAACCTTTACTGCAATGCTTTCCAAAATAAATTTTAATCTGTCTACTCTTCAAAAAAGAAAATGAATTCCTGCTGGTCCCTATCAATAACGTCTGTCTTTTTTCACTGTTCTCCATTACGTTGCTTTAATTGGTGGAACATATTTGCCATCAGTACTAGAGATTATTTGAAAAGATTTTTCAGTCTTTTGGTGGTTTGTGTTGGGACCGTGGGATGTGCATGTGGATGGTTCAGTTATAGCCTGATCTCTGGTAGAATTTGCACTTCTTCCCAGGGCCCAAGAGTAGTTCACTTTGTACCAGTGCCTTTTTTCCCCCCTCAAGTTTGGCCAAAATTCAATATTTTAACAGATGCAATATATGTGACTCCACTTTCTAAACTGAATGAATTGACAAACATTTAATATTAATATTAGATTAATTTTCCAAATATTTTACCGACAGACCAGATTTACATACAAATAACTTCCAATAACCATTCTTGAGAATTTTTTAAAGAGGAAACACCTAACTTTTCTTCTTGCAACCTCTTTCAAGAACCATACTGGGGTGATTCCACATCAATGTTTTATAGAAAAAAACTCAATTGCATCAAAGAATGCAACTTTTGTTAAAACTGTTGAAACCGAGCCACCAAAACTCAGCTTGCAGATAAGTTAACAGCTGCCATGATCAAAGAATGAGCCAGAGGCAAGGGTAACGCATGGATTACTGTGCTTTAGCAAGCCAGTAAAGGTTGTATTTGATATTTTGAATACACTCAAATTTAAGAAATTTCAAAACCACCATTTTGTCTTGCAGTAAAGACTGATGCCTTTGAATGCCACATAGGAGTTCAATTATGAAATTTATTAATTTGGGATATTTGTCTGCTGCATTATATATTTCTGTCATATGGCAGTTCCTGAGAAGTATTCACAAGAAATGAATGATTCTTCCTGTGATCACTTTGAAAATAGTAGGCAGATGGTAGGTGATTACTTATCGATGTTTTTTGGTAGAAGGAAAATTACTAAAGGGCAAACCATATAAATGGATAGCCCATTCTCTTCCAGCACTTCTCTTCCCCCTCCCCCCCCCAACCCCCAAAACGTCACTTATCCATCTTCCCCACAGATGCTGCCTGGCCTGCTGAGTTACTCCAGCATGTTCTGTTCATTTTTGTTGTAAAAGAGCACCTGATCCTTGTTTCCCCATTTGAAAGGTCTCGGCCCGAAACATCACAATAGACAATAGACAATAGACAATAGGTGCAGGAGTAGGCCATTTCAGCCCTTCGAGCCAGCACCGCCATTCAATGCGATCATGGCTGATCACTCTCAATCAGTACCCCGTTCCTGCCTTCTCCCCATACCCCCTCACTTTGCTATCCTTAAGAGCTCTATCCAGCTCTCTCTTGAAAGCATCCAACGAACTGGCCTCCACTGCCTTCTGAGGCAGAGAATTCCACACCTTCACCACTCTCTGACTGAAAAAGTTCTTCCTCATCTCCGTTCTAAATGGCCTACCCCTTATTCTTAAACTGTGGCCCCTTGTTCTGGACTCCCCCAACATTGGGAACATGTTTCCTGCCTCTAATGTGTCCAATCCCCTAATTATCTTATATGTTTCAATAAGATCCCCCCTCATCCTTCTAAATTCCAGTGTATACAAGCCTAATTGCTCCAGCCTTTCAACATACGACAGTCCCGCCATTCCGGGAATTAACCTAGTGAACCTACGCTGCACGCCCATTCCTTCTCTCCAGAAATGCTGCCTTTCCCACTGAGTTACTCCAGCTTTTTGTGTCTATCTTCTCCATTTGAATGATTGGTTATGTTTCTTCTCTATTCAGGTCGTTGCTCTTTGTACTTGTCCTGAATTGCTCGAGAGCCCCGATTTTCCTGCTGATGCTAAGGAGAGAGCGCAGCGTATTCTACAGGATTGTGGAGGTTATAGTATAGGTATGTATGTTTCATTCCTATTTGTGCTGCTAAACTTGCATTGGGGAAAGTGGTGTCAGGAATGCTGAAGTCGTCATTGAGTGTGAGGTCTGATGGCAAATTGGTCGTGGGGCTTCGGTGTGCTGTTAAAGATGAGCTTTGCTTTGGTTCAGAGTCTAATTTACATCAAAGTTCAACGAGAGACAACTGCAGATGTTGGAATCTTGATCAGTCTAAAGAGCCCCGACCCAAAACATCGCCTGTCTATTCCCCACCCAATTGATGCCTGACCCACTGAGTTCCTCCAGCACTTTATGTTTTACAACAAAGGTCTGTTGATGGAGGGAGGAGGAATTGTGCTAATGATGTGTCAGTCGAGACTGTTAAACCAGGAGGTATTTTTCTATGTTTTTGTATGAGTATTGCTGGAATTATAAATTATGCAGTTATTGGCACACTTTGGTTGCGTGGGTCAATAATTTGTTTTAGAAATTATTATCCACTGGAATAAAAGGTAAAAATAATGCTAAAAGGGTGATAAGTGATTTCTGCAGATAATGGTTACTTGGCAATCATTATCCCAGGCTCTGACACCTCCCTCAAGCGAGTGAGTGGCACGCATCCACAGCCAGGCCATCTAGGAATGGACAATTAAACAGATCTTTTGGGGATCTGGCCCTGTGATAAAATTAGATCAGATCCAAACAAGACAATAAGACATTGGAACAGAATTAGGGTATTTAGCCCATTGAGTCTGCACTATCATTCAATCATGGCTGATCCATTTTTCTCAACCCCATTCTCCAGTAACCTTTAAGGCCCTTCCTAATTGACAACCTATCAATCTCTGCCTTAAAAATCTGAATGTCTTGGCCTCCGCAGCACTCGTACTCTCACACCAGCTCTTTGGTTGACTTTGAAAACAAAGATCAGCCAACAATGACAGTCGGTTCAGGTTTATTATTCTCACGTGTTTCACGGTACATTGTACAGCTTTGTTTTGCATGCTATCCAAACAGATCAGATATACCATGCCTGAATTCAGTCAGTTCAAACTAGAGTACAATAGGTAGAACAAAGGAGAAGAAACAGAGTGCAGAATATAGTTCTCCATTGTAGCACATCAGTTCCAGAGACAAAGTCCAATGTCCGCAATGGGGTAGAGGTGAATCGGACAGTGCCCTAGCTTCTTGATGGACCGTTCAGAAGCCTTATAACAGAGAGGAAGAGGCTGTTCCCAAGGAAGAAGATGTTCCTGTACTTTCTCTTCTAAGGCAAGCTGCCACTGGAAGTTGAAAATGTCTTGAATGTGGCTTGTACTTGATCTTTGCGTACAGGTATTGTGGATGTGCTTTTAGAGGACTGGCTTGCTTGAAATATTTATCCAATGAAATTTTAATAAAATATTAAACACCAGTTTTCATTAGATGACACTTAACAAAATAATTCCAGGTTCCTACAGCGCAAGCCAAGGACTGCATTGCATACGAGAAGATATTGCAAAGTACGTGGAGTCAAGAGATGGAGGAGTTCCTGCAGATCCTGATAATATTTACATTACCACTGGAGCAAGTGATGGAATAACTGTATGTATGTCAGCCACTCAATGGCCAAGTACTTTAGTCATTAACTCCGGGAGTGGGCTTTCCACAGTTACACTGTTGGACATAATTTTACATTTGTCATATTATGAACTATATTTTAATGCCAGTTTCAGATTTTCTGAATTGTGTGTCTTTTTTTTAACAGTCTGTATTGAAACTTCTTATGAATGGAGAAGGCAGAATGCAAACTGGGGTAATGATTCCTATCCCACAATATCCCTTGTACTCTGCGGCCATCTCGGAGCTGGGCGCTGTCCAAGTCAACTATTACCTGGATGAGGACAATAACTGGGCTCTGGATAAAAGTGAATTGAGGCGAAGCCTGGACAAAGCCAGGGAATATTGCTTCCCAAAAGTTCTTTGCATTATTAACCCAGGAAACCCAACTGGTATTTTACTTTAACCATTTAAAAAATAAGATGCATGCATTAGTTTGAATTTTAAACCATTTTTGGGCTTCACTAACAATAGTGAATAACATTGAAAAGCCTGTCTTAATACAGATGTCTCTGCATTCTAATGGATCGCGAGTTATTCATGGTGTTAGCTTTGTTGTAACACTTTTACTTCTTGAGAGAGAAGGTTGTGGATTCCATGTTCATGCCAGAGGGGGTTACTTTAGAACCACGACAGTGTGCCTTTTAGATGACACTTGAATGTTGGTTTAAACCGTTAATATAGGCATTAAAAATACCACTGCCTGAGTTGGTGAGAAGCTGCAGATAGTGAAAATGCTATTGCCTGCTAGCATGGAGATAAGGCCATTCCTCAGTTCTCCCTTTAGTGACCACACCCTTGTACCCGAGATTGACCTGCCACACGTTTTAATATAACTTCCCTGTCATTGTCTGTAGGTAGCCTGCCTTTACTTGGGAGGATAGACACAAAGTGCTGGAGTAACTCAGTGGGTCAGGCAGTATCCGTGGAGAAAAGGAATTGACATTTTGGGTCGGAACCCTCCTTTGGACTGGAAGATAGAGGTGGGAACAAGAGGCAAGAAAAGGTCAGAACAAACCAGGCCAGAACAAAGGCCCTTTCTCCCTATTAGTTACCCACCCCCTCCCCTCCTCTATCAGTCTGAACAAGGGTTCTGACCAAAAACATCACCTATTCATTTTCTCCAGAAATACTGCCTGACTGGCTAAGTTACTCCAGCATTTTGTGTCTATCTTCTGTGGACACCAGCATCTGCAGTTTTTCCTACACAATTTTACTGGGAGGAAGTTGATGTAGTTTATATTAGGGTAATATGATGGTGGCAATTAGTCCTACTGGTTCACAGCTCCAGGGACTTGCTTTCAATCCTGACCTTCATCTAGTTTGCGTCTTTCCTTGATCGTGTGGGTTTCCTCAAGGTGCTCCGTTTCCTCCCACATCCTTCAAGATGTGCTGGTTAGTTAACTGGCTTCCAAATTACCAGAGATATAGGATTCCATCAATAATTCACAGCAATATCTGCCTAGGTTTTAATGTTCAACACTTGGAATAAGAGACAAGTTGCCCATGACTGCCACATTCTTTCTGAATTTGGTTCCTGGAGTGACCAATAGATGCCTCTCCTCACTGTTGGAATTTTACCACTCTCCTATTCTCCCAAACTAACCTCAACGCAAATTGGAGGAACAGCACTTCGTATTCCACTTGGGCAGCTTACAACGCAGCGATATGAATATTGACTTCTCTAACTCTTGCTTTCCCTATCTCTCCATCCCTCCCCCATCCTAGTTCTCCGACTAGTTTGACTGTCCTGATTAAATTTTAATCACCTCATTGTCACCTTCCCCAAGCTAACAATGATCTATTCTACATTTTCCTTAACTTCATCCCCTTTGATCTCTTGTTTTCACACTTTACCCTTCCATCTCTCTTGTTTCCCTCTCTCCTGACTCTCAGTCTGAAGAAGGGTCTCGACCTGAAACGTCATCCATTCCTTCTATCCAGAGATGCTGCCTGTCCCGCTGAGTTACTCCAGCATTTTATGTCTATCTTCGGTGTAAACCAGCATCTGCAGTTCCTACACATTTTGTCTGATATTTCCCTTCCGCTCTCTACCATCAGTCACTCACTGCATTTTCCTTTCTTATAGTAATAAGTATGTTAATCTGGTTGATTGCATGTGGGAAACATGCGCAGAATTAAACATTGATGTTAAATTCAGCACAGCCACTGGAGATGAGGTTTTTGGTCCTTGATCTGGCCTCCCTCCCTGTAATCGTGCATGTCATTGTGCAAAACCCCCTCTAGAGGCTTCTACATTAACTGCTGTAAATGTTTCATTGGCAAGTAAACCAGATCAGATGACTGCTCAATTAAGTGATCATACAAGGAACTGTGGACACTAGTTTACAGGAAAACAGAAAGTGCTGGAATAACACAGTGGGTCAGGCAGCATCTCTGGAGAACATGGATAGCTGACATTTTGGGTTGGGACACTTCTTCAGACTGAAAGTGGTGGGTGTATCTGCTAATCACTTATCCTCACCTGTATCCACCTATCACTTGCCAGACGTTGTTCTGCATCCTCCCCTCCTCCAGCTTTCTCTCCTCACCAAAATCAGTCTGAAGAAGGGTCCCGCATCGAAAAGTCACCTATACGTGTTCAGAGATGCTGCCTGACCCGCTGAATTACTCCAGCATTTTGTCTTTTTTTGTCAATTAAATGATTAGCTGGCTACAAAGACAGCACCACTATTTTGAAAATTTAGACACCTGAGCAAGTGATGAATAATTCAACATGCCAAACGGTGTAAGAAAGTTTCTGAATTTGAATTGTGAAATAAAACCGAGTTTTTAACCAACACCTTTTTAAAAATACACATACAGGCCAAGTGCAAAGCAAACAATGTATTGAGGATGTAATTCGTTTTGCGTATGAAGAAAAATTCTTCCTTCTGGCTGATGAGGTGAGATTTTTCATGGAATTTATCGAATAATCTAAATGCAGCATTGTAATCTTGAGAGTCTCTGTATATTCTGTGTATATTGTTCAACAGTATATTTGTATGCTTTGTTTACTGTATGCTAGGTTTACCAGGAAAATATATATTCAGAAGGATGTGAATTCCACTCATTCAAGAAAGTACTGTATGAGATGGGTCCTGAGTACTTCAATACAGTGGAATTGGCCTCTTTTCATTCCACATCCAAAGGGTATACAGGAGAGTAAGTGTTTCTATTGTATACATTATAACCTGATTTGTTTTGTTAACACGTTTCTATAATGCAAATTGGATACGATGCGATCAGTGAATCCGAGAACACTATGTACAGTGCCCTCCGTAATGTTTGGGACAAAGACCCATCTTTTATTTATTTGCCTCTGTACTTCACAATTTGAGATTTGTAATAGAAAAAAATCACATGTGGTTAAAGTGCACATTGTCAGATTTTAATAAAGGCCATTTTTATACATTTTGGTTTCACCATGTAGAAATTACAGCAGTGTTTATACATAGTTCCTTCCCCCCCCCCCCCCCCCCCATTTCAGGACACCATAATGTTTGGAAGTGCATGAACCTCTGAAAAATATTTTTGGCTTTTTTAGTAAAAGCATTGTAGCCGATTCATCCTGAGGATTTAGAATCAAAAAGGTTTCATAATAAGATTGTTGGAATTTACATTTCGGATGTTCCAAAACTCCTTTTTGTTGTGTTGCCCATTATTGTCTATTCTTCCAATAAGCTTGGTACTGAACATTTCTGTCTTTCTAGATGTGGATTTAGGGGTGGCTATATGGAAGTTATCAACATGGACCTTGAGGTTAAGGCTCACTTTGAGAAGTTGCTCTCAGTTCGTCTGTGTCCTCCTGTTCCAGGGCAAGTAGCCATGGCTGTGGTGGCCAACCCCCCAATGCCAGGAGAGGAATCCTACACAACATTTCAAATGGTTAGTTCACCTGTGTGGTTGTCCAGGAACTGCCTCTGCTCTCTTTTCCATTGTTAATCCTCTGCTGGGAAATAGTTAGCAATTTCTGTTTTTGAAGAAGTCACTGCAAATGGAAAACAAGAAAATGTGCCAATAAATTGTATCAAATTAGCAATCGTCCTTTAAGATAATATTTTGAAAGTTGTTAGCTATGCAGTTTTGTGGTCATTTAGTATAATATAAGATTCGGTGGATCAAGTTGGCATTGGCAGTACTCTTCAAAGATCTGTTTGATGATAGTTGGATGATGATGGAT
This sequence comes from Rhinoraja longicauda, assembly GCF_053455715.1. NCBI lineage: Eukaryota > Metazoa > Chordata > Chondrichthyes > Rajiformes > Arhynchobatidae > Rhinoraja > Rhinoraja longicauda. The sequence continues at coordinate 9,884,108 of NC_135958.1, read as the reverse complement.
TTCCACAATCCATAGAACTTAAACATTTTCCAATATGCTTCAATATCTTAAACTGCAAAGCAGAAAAACAAGTACAATCAGTCCGAAGGGTCCAGACTTAATGTTGCTTATTCATTCCCTCCATAGATGCTGCCTGACCTGCTGAGTTCCTCCAGTGCTGTCTTTGCAAATACTCTTGTTCTTCTATCCTTCTGCCATGAAGTTGATTATTCAGTCATTGCACCATCCTAGGATGCATTCTATCAGCTAGAATTTTAAACTTGCATACCAGAGACACAAGGTTGAATCTTATCATAACACCTGGAGAATTTAAATATATCTAAAATTTAATAAAAGATGGTCACAGCAATGGTAACCATATAGACCCTTGTTTCACCAACGCTTCAAGAAATCTCCCATCCTTGTCTTTGCCTGCTCATAAGGTCATAAGGAAAAGGAGTAGAATTAGGCCATTTGGCCCATCAAGTCTATTCCACCATTCAATCATGGCTTATCTTTCCCCCCTTTCTAACCACATTCTCCTGCCTTCTCCTCATAACCTCTGACACCTGTACTAATCAAAAATCTATCTATCTCTGCCTTAAAAATATCCACTGACTTAGCTTCCACAGCCTTCTGTGGCAAATAATTCCACAGATTCACCACCCTCTGACTAAAGAAATTTCTCCTCATCTCCTTCCTAAAAGAGCGTCCTTTAATTGTGAGGCTATGACCTCTAGTCCTAGACTCTCCCACTAGTGGAAGCATCCTCTCCACATCCACTCTATCCAAGCCTTTCACTATTCTGTATGTTTCAGAGGTGTGTGTGTGTGTCCCCCCCCCCCCCCTCATTCTTCTAAACTCCAGCGAGTACAGGCCCAATGCTGACAAACGCTCATCATAGGTTAACATACTCATTCCTGTAAAATAATTCCTGTCTGGTCTTTGTGACTCCAGACCCACAGTCGGTGGTTGACTCCTAAATACCGCTTCAGTTCTGGGGAGTAGGAATAGCTAATAATCACCAATGAGACCCACGTCCCGTGAATACATAATTTACATTTTTTTTAAAATCTAATAACAATAACTCAAACTGCAGTTACAAGATTTCAACATAAGGGCGAGGGAGATGAATATAGCAAATTGAATTGGAAATTATGCTTAAATATGGAGTTTCTAATTTGGCAGTAATCTAATCCTTTTAAAAACCTAAGATGCATTTTGGATAATTTAAAATCAGTAAAGGAATAGGCTATTATCTAGCATTGTGTGAGGAAAATGGACTAACTGCTTCTTTGGGAATCTTTAGAAACAATGATCACTCAGATTTCAGTATAAAAATTGAAACTGCATCTATTTAAAAAAAAATCTTTATAATTTATCTCTAATCTGAGACCAGGGTTTTACACATGGATTACAATTCTCCCATCACATGCAAAATTCATATGCCCTCTAATAAAAATCTGACAATCTAGGCATTCAATGTACAAGAATGTACAATACTCCTTTATGTTGAGTTTATGAATTCATACTCTGTGCTATAAATATTAACCATACTGTGACCTTTGATAGGATATAGGATCTAATTAAATAAAATCATGGAGTTTTTGCTTTGGGGATAGAGATATCCTTTTCAAATTAACACAGCATATTTTGTTTTTGTCTTCAATATATACATGCACAAGTCAAGGTAATTATGTGTTGACTGAATTAAATTGTGACATAATGCTTACACCTATTAACAAGGAACATCTGTTTAATATGCAGGAGAAGATGATGGTATTGCAAAATCTTGCTGAGAAAGCCAAGTTATCGGAGGAAGTCTTGAATACTATTCCTGGAATGCACTGCAACCGTTTGCAAGGGGCAATGTATGCATTTCCAAGAATTTTTATTCCTTCCAATGCTATCAAAGAAGCGCAGGTTTGTGGTTCAGACAATAACACGTATAAATTACTGTTCTCGCAACGGCTAAATGACTATTTTCGAGAAAATCATTTGCTTACATCACTGCTAAAATTAGTTTTTACTATTTTTCATTCTATTCATTTATACATTTGTCTTTTATTTCTCAAAGCTGAATGTAATGGAAGCATGACCTACCAAAGCTCCTGAAATTAGTTTGCAGGATTACAAATGTCCAAATACTTCCTCTCTCCAACGGAGGTGGAATGTGTGGTTTGCGCTTTCTCCCAGTAACCATGTGGGTTTTCTCCGGGTGCTCCAGTTTATAGGTTAATCAGCCTCTGTAAAATTGCCCCTAGTGTGTAGGGAGTGGATGAGAAAGTGGGATAACATAGAAATAGTGTGAACGGCTGATCGATGGTCAGCATGGACTCTGTGGGTCGAAGGGCCTGCTTTCCATGCTGTATCTCTAAACTAAAACAATAAAATGTGACAATAACTGCAGCATTTTTAATAAATCTTTGAATAGAATTCATTGTAAATGTATGGATTTTTATTGTAAGTGTAGTTGCAATAACCTCTTCACCCTGGCTCAAAACATAAATAAGAATCATGAAGATTTGCAACAGATTGCTTTACCCGTCTTTGTGTTGCTCTTGTTTAGGCCAGTGGAATGGCTCCAGATATGTTTTACTGCATGAAACTCTTGGAGGAGACTGGGATCTGTGTGGTGCCTGGCAGTGGATTTGGTCAAAAGGAAGGAACTCATCATTTCAGGTAATTCCACTCTTGGCAAGCGTAGTAACTAGAGCCAGGATGTTTAGCCGCTAAAAATCTCTGAAATAGGCAGGCAAATAGGCATAATAAAATTACAAAAAAGGCACGAAAAAGGCATAAAAAGGCATGTATTTCCACCACCAAAATATGGCTAAAAATGTGTTTAGCTGTCTGTACATGCTGGGAGAAGAAATATTTCTTCTCGTGATTCACTGCTTTCTCACATGCTTTGCAAAACAGCACACAGTTGTATGTGGAGAATATATCACTCCCGTACAATCTCACCAAATCGTTCAGTTTTTTACATGGCGTTGACTTGACTTTAGGCATTTTGACGCTTGCAGGGGTAGATCTTACAGGAGCTTGCAGGGGTAGATCCTACAGGATGCAGACCTCTACAGGCAGGCCAAGTACAAGCTGAGAAGGAATCAGAGCTGCCAAGGAAAGGTACTCTGAGAAGTTGAGGAGCAAGTTCTCAACTAATGACTCTTTTTCAGTTTAGAAGGGCTTGCCAGAAATCACAAGCTACAAGAGCAACTTCCCCCCCCCCCCCCCTTCCTTGGACAATCGTCAGCTGTCCAACGACCTGAACGAGTTAGTTCTACTGCAGGTTCGAGAAATAGAAACTTAACCCTGGTAGCCCCTCCCCCCTCCCCAACCAACACTTCACACCTACTCACAGCCTGACACCAGTTTGAAAAGACTGAACCCTTTCCCACCCACCCTTCTCCAATCACCACTTAACACCCACTTACAGCCTGACTGCAAAAGACTGGGGCCTCGTCCACTACCCACGAATGAAAAATCGACAGTGGCGACCCCAGTTTCGCCCCGGTGGTGGAAATTTTCCTGTAAGTTATGCAAAAAAAGGCTGATTTAGGCACTCGATCATGAAAAGGGCATTGTCTTGCTGAAATCATCAGAAAAGGCAGTTATGGCACTTATGGCAAAATCCTGGCTCTAGTAGTAATAGTAACAATTAGTTTGTGAATAAACTATGTTAATCACCTATTGCCTAAGTAAATGTGATGTTTCTCACTCTCCCCTCTCACCTGCCCTTTATAACATCTTTCTAAAGTTTGAAAATTACCATCCAATAGTTCGGAATATCTGCTGGTCCAGCATCACCAGATTGTGCTGGATTAATGGAGTTTTGCTAAAATTGTATTTTACTTTGGTCAGATCACATTCTGTGCACTGCGTGGTTCTGAACTCCATAATATTAAAACCATGGAGGCCTAGATAAAGGTCCAAAATAGATTCATACGAAGAGAGAAATATCTGAAGAAGTCTAGTTTCGTGTTCTTGTTCTATGCCTGTATGAAACCTTGCGAGTCTTCAAGGTACAACAGAAGTCTTTATTACAGTAACTCAATGCTGGCAGCAAGACAACTAAAAATGGCTGCAACCACACAATTTGACTGCACACTCCACTGTGTACAGCCAAGATAACTATGTACAAAACATCTCCCTTTGAGCGCCACCTGCTGCACGGGAGGAGCAACGAGTCCTCCCACCCCACACAGTACACCAAACATCACACTCCCCCTTTCCAGTTTGAACGTCTCTATTCCTGAATGAGTCGCCTTGGGGTATTGTCAAACTGTAATGCATTTTTGTTGTGTCTAGCATCGCCATTCTGAAACGAGTTATCAGTCTTTCTGTAAGACATAATCTGTACTCCGCTTGCAGTGGTTCTGTAATGCACTGTTTTCGTAGTTACGATTTTCTTATTCCCCAGAGCATGCTTTCCATCTCCACCCATTGAACCCCGCTTTTGTTTCTGAAGAGTATTATTAGTTTGCTTTTCTTTGGAAGCGTTGAGCCCATTGAACTCATCAATAAATTCTTCACAGTGAAGAAGGTGATGCTCTGGTTCCCAAGTGTCTTCATTACTTCCATAGCCTTTCCATCGTATAAGGTACTCCCACTTCCCCTTTTTATTTTTCCTTTTGTCGACAATCTTCTCTACCTTGTATAGATCTCCTGAAGCCATACCCGCTTCCAGAGGCGGTCGCTGCTTGCTTGCTGGTGTTACTGCTGTTTCGGCGGCCGTATTACCCGAGTGCTCCTTTGCAGACCGACGGCAGAGTTCCTTGTCGACGGCGTTCATCCGACTGAACGGAACTTGGTTTGTCTTGGTTTGAAGAACTTAGGGCCGGCATCGTCTTTGAGTATGAGCCGTGCCTTCATCTTTGCAATGCCCGAGTCCAGGTGCGAAAACGGCTGGAAACTGGTCAAGAACCTGCTGCAGGTTGTCCTCGCACTTGCTGACCATGTTGCAGTCCGTGGTAGATGACAATGCCATAGTTGATGCATCGTAGATCAAGGCGTTCATGACGAGCGTGAAAGCACGGATCCAGTCGATGGCGCACAGGGATGTACCTTCTTTGCCAACGACGATCAGCGGGAACATCTGTGTCATACCATTACAGGAAACGGCGACAGTGCATTTGACTTTCGTGGGAATGGCCTGTCGTCCGTATCTGAAAAGGTGGATGTTGGCCGGTTTCAGTTTCGGCGATCCGATCCTCTCCCAGATGTCCTGACCCACTAGTGACACACCCGCAAAGTGTCCACCTGGAACTGTAGATCAATGTTCCAGACCCGCAGCGAAATCCTCGGCTTGTCGGTGTTCCTGGACACACCGAGCACTTCAATAAAAATGGTCATAACAAGAGGATTTCAGTATAGGAGTAAAGAGGTTCTTCTGCAGTTGTACAGGGCCCTGGTAAGGCCACATCTGGAGTATTGTGTACAGTTTTGGCCTAATTTGAGGAAGGACATCCTTGTAATTGAGGCAGTGCAGCATAGGTTCACGAGATTGATCCCTGGGATTGCGGGACTGACATATGAGGAAAGATTGAAAAGACTAGGCTTATATTCACTGGAGTTTAGAAGGATGAGAGGGAATCTTATAGAAACATATAAAATTATAAAAGGACTGGACAAGCTAGATGCAGGAAAAATGTTCCCAATGTTGTGCGAGTCCAGAACCAGGGTCCACAGCCTTAGAATAAAGGGGAGGCCATTTAAAACTGTGAGAAAAAACGTTTTCATCCAGAGAGTTGTGAATTTGTGGAATTCTCTGCCACAGAGGGCAGTGGAAGCCAAATTACTGGATGGATTTAAGAGAGTTAGATAGAGTTCTAGGGGCTAGTGGAATCGAGGGATATGTGGAGAAGGCAGACACGGGGTATTGATTGGGGACGATCATCCATGATCACAATGAATGGGGTTGCTGGCTCGAAGGGCCGAATGGCCTCCTCCTGCACCTATTTTCTATGTTTCTGTCTCTGCGATTTGGTCAACTGTATTTTATGCTTTTTTGCCCTTTCTCCGCTTTCCTACGGATTGACACTGCCTGGAGAAGACCTTTTCAGTTACAGGCATAACAAACGGACTCGATATACGGCACTCAGGGATGATGAGCAGTCGAGCCGCACCGGTAGCAGGGTTTCGATCCTCCCCCCACAGGGGAACGGCTCTTCTGAAACTGCCCCTTCTCCGGATTTGCTCTGGATCGATCAAATGGTTTCTGGTGTTGCGGCCGAGTCTGACGAACTGTATGCACCTCTTGAGGAAGCTTAGATGCTGTATCTCCGACCATTTTGTGCAGTTTTTTACTTAGCAGCTCGGCCACACTGCAGCACATTCTTCAATGAGGCGTCCGATTCCTTGAGAATCGCCTGCTGGATGAATGTGTGCCTGCAGCCCTTGACCAGTCTATCCCGCAATGCATTGTCTTGGCACTTTTTGCAGCATTGAGTGTTAAAATCACATGCCTTTGCCTGGGTGTGAAGTTCGGCAAGAAATTCGGTGATTGACTGCCCTTCCTGTGGCACCGTCCGGTAGAAATCGAGGCGAGCTGCGAGGAAATTCGACTTTCTTTGTAATGCAGCTGCAAAGCCGTTGTGATTTCAGCGTATGAAACTTCAGTTACTTCTTCTGTAAGTAAATTTTGAAGTAGTGCAAATGTTTCAGGAGACATTGATGAACACAAGATAGCTTTCTTCCTCAGATCAGTCGTAATTGCCATACTTTCAAAATAAAACTCAGCGATAAAAATACCTTTCTCGCTCGGGATCGAAACGATCAAAGTGCAGACACATTTTTTTTTAAATCGAAAAATAGGCTCTTATCTGGGTCTTTGGACACAATCCAAAGTCTCCCATTCCTGACACCACTTTCGTGTTCTTGTTCTATGCCTGTATGAAACCTTGCGAGTCTTCAAGGTACAACAGAAGTCTTTATTACAGTAACTCAATGCTGGCAGCAAGACAACTAAAAATGGCTGCAGCCACACAATTTGACTGCACACTTCACACTGTGTACAGCCAAGATAACTATGTACAAAACATCTCCCTTTGTCGTGTGCAGCGCCACCTGCTACACAGGAGGAGCAACGGGTCCTCCCACCCCACACAGTACACCAAACATCACATCTTGAAGTTAGAAAAGTTGACAGTCTGAAGCTTTGTCCCCGGGTGGAAATGTCAAACACTAGAGGGCAGAGTTTTAAGCTGAGTGGAGCAAAGTTCAGAGGAGATATGCTGGGCTCGCTTTTTTCCCCAGAGAATGGTGGGTGCCTGGAACATGCTGCCAGGGGTGGTGGTGGAAGCAGATACCATTGTGGTAAATACGAGGATTTTAGATAGGCATATGGATATGCAGGGAATGAAGGGATATGGATCGTGTGCAGGCGGAGAAGATTGGATATGGATCACATGCGGCCCAGACATTGTGGGCAGAAGGGCCTGTTCCTGTTCTATGTTAAAGGTTCAGCAGAGGCCTTCATAATAATGAAAATGCTTTACACAGTAGACGTTTCCGTTTGTGTGGAAGAGGAAAACTGGAGTTCAGGGAAAGCTGTTCAGATACTGAGGTGGCAAGTAGGTGCGAGTTGCTTCCAAAAGTAGACAGAACATGGATGTAGTTAACGTGATCCTGATAATCACGAAAGTGAGAAAGAAACGGAACAACGTGCTGATGTTAGATCTTGTAGGATGAGAGTTATGAGGAACATAGACACTGGTGTACCCCATTTGTGCCCCATGTCCTGTGTACTGTATATTTGAAAAACACACTACATAAGGTCAGAAGGAATAGGAGAGGAATTAGGCCATTCAGCCCATCAAGTCTACTCTGCCATTCAATTATGGTTGATCCATCTCCCTCCTCACCCCATTCTCCTGCCTTCTCCCCATAACCCCGACACCTGTACTAATTAAGAATCTATCCATCTCTGCCTTAATAATATCCACTGACGGCCTCCACAGGCAAAGAATTCCACAGATTTACCACCCTCTGACTAAAGAAATGTCTCCTCATCTCCTTCCTAAAGGAACGTCATTTAATTCTGAGGCTATGACCTTTAGTTCCAGACTCTCCCACTAGTGGAAACATCCTCTCTATTCAAGCCTTTCACTATTCTGTATGTTTCAATGAGGTCCCCCCTCATTCTTCTAAACTCCAGCGAATACCGGCCCAGTGCCGACAAACACTCATCTTAGGTTAACCTACTCATTCCTGGGATCATTCATGTATAGAAACAGGACATAGATAATTTTAAAAATCCAATAAGTTGTTTATTAGCACAGCTATTTCTGTCCATGCCATCCTTGCATCTGTGAACTTTGATCATCACTGCTTTACTTGGCCAAACTATTAGTACTTTTTAATGTTCTATTGCTGACAGCTGTGATCCTGTTTCATCTCCCCATAATGAATCTGCTAACCCACAGGAAACTTCGCTGCAGTGGAAACTTTGCCAGAGAGCTGCCCCTTTCCGCTCAGCATTACAATGATGTTGTGATGTCCTCGTCCACCCCCCCACCCCCAATGCACACGCGGCTGTTCTCAAAGAACATTCATCCCACAAACCCTGGTGGGCTATAACCTGTGTTTTATTTCCCCTTTGAACTACAAGCAATTCCTCCATTAATCATGTCCTTTCCTGCAAATGTATTACTTTTCCAGAATCCCACACATGATTAATTACTTTTGATCTAAAAGAAGTGCTGGGGATATATTACAAGGCATCAAACATGAAGAGTGGAAACATCATTCATTAAGAATGGACACTTGATTAATTCTTGTTCAATTTTTTAAAGTTGAACTTATTATAAATTTGGCAGATTTAGTTTATAAAAATGTTTACTGACACTTGCAATTCTTTTTTTTCCCCCTCCAGAATGACTATTCTTCTTCCAATTGAGAAGCTGAAAGTGCTATTGCAGAATGTAAAGGACTTTCACACTAAATTTCTTCAGAAATATGCATGAACATCATTACTATAGTTTACTGGCGAAATCCACGTTGACATTAGCTCAATCTTCCGTCCCATCAAAAGATCAAATTAATGTTTACTAAAATGAAATGAAGAAACAATTACATCAGCCATTTGACAGTTTGGTATTGCGAATACTGTTATTTTGTACAAATTTGCTGCATTTTTTTAAAATGCTTGTTTACAGTGAAACAATACCTTTTGAAATTTTTTGTACTTTTTGGCAAAGTTTTTTATGGAATAAATTAACATCATATCAGGGTGCTAACATGTTGCACAGATTCAAAACACTAATCTCGAATAGCCAGAAATACCTCCTGGTTTCAGGTAGTTAGTTATGCTGAAGATTGTGCCTTGTGTAGTGGATGCTATATTCCATGTACTGTGGCCATACAATAAATTAATTTGACCCATGAACAGATTTGTATACTCCAGCCATCCTTTACCTTATGTATACCATTGAATTCTCAGCAAATTGAGCCAATAAAACCTATCCGGATTGACGGATAAAATATTAACTTGTAACACTGCCAGGCTAATGGATTTTGTAATAATTGATAACATATGACAAAGGAATATGTCACTCGCCCATTAAATAAAGACATGTTTACAGTTTAATTATGCAGTTTGATATAACGACAGACACAAAGTGCGGGAGTAACTCAGCGGGTCAGGCAGCCTCCCTGGAGAACCTGGATAGAAACGTCAGCTTTTCATGTTCTCCAGGGATGCTGCCTGACCCACTGAGATATGCCAGCATTTTGTCTTTTTTGTAAACTAGCATGTGCCGTTCTTTATTTCTACTAATTATAACTACAGCTTGTTTTTATAAATTACGTCACTCTGAATTTAATTTTGCTTTCTATTCATGGCCTTCCACAAATTCGGAAGAACAAAATAAGGATTGCATTTTCTTGCATCTTTGTCTCCTTTTAAGAAATATTTTCTGATTGCTTCAATAGTTGACATTATCAGAGTGTCTGTTATAATAATTTTTTTTACAATAAATATTCAGATGTAATAAAAACTTATTTGATATCAAAGGAGTGAACTTTCTGATACATTTCACCCCAGGAGATCTCCTCTCTGGGACCTCCCAGGCTGTTCAGATACTCTTGCCACACAACAGTTTAGAAAAAAACATACTGAGGGTGAGGGTTTTCATGAACATCCACCACAGTGACTCCTCCACATTCCTCACTGTGAAGGAAAGCGATAAAGCATATATATATATACACACATTTGCACATGCGCACATGTACACACACATGTGTGTGTATATATATATATATATATATATATACACACGCATACATTTTGGACCGAGCTCAAAGTTTATTTGTTGAAATTGAAACAGTGATAAATTGGTTTGCAGAAGCTCCCCATCATTGAATTGGTCAATTCTCTGCAACAATTCTCCAGAGGATATTAACTATCCAAGCCGTGTTAAACACACATGGGAATAAAGGCCTGAATTAAGTTGAGATACATATCTGCAAATGGCAATATGCTCCATGCTTCCACTGTCTTGTCTCTTTCCAAGTACCTATCATCTCAATATTCATATCATGCATGACCTTCCACTTTGGGTGAAGTTCTAGTAAATCTTGGCACCTTCTCCATTCCACTTGTACATTATTTCAAAAAGGCCAGATTGGTTCACGTATTCTGAGTATCTTTTCTGAGATCCCATGATATTTTCAAATCGATCTCCCTGGAAATGTGCCCAGTGTTTAATTGGTGTGCCAAAAAAAGAACAAAGAGTGCTGTAGTAACAACCCAGCGGGTCAGGCAGCATCTCTGGAGAACATGGATAGTGAAGTTGAGAGATACATATGAAAACAGCAGAAATGTCACTTCTGCATTGTATTATACAATATTATGTTAATTTGGCACATCGCAGCAAGGTCAACCCGGTGGATCTTGGACGAGGCGGAGTATTCAGATCACATTATTGATGTGTGATCACATTATTTGAGTCTGAAGAAGGGTCTCGACCCGAAACGTCACCCGTTCCTTCTCTCCTGAGATGCTGCCTGGCCTGAGTTACTCCAGCATTTTGTGAATAAATACCTTCGATTTGTACCAGCATCTGGTTATTTTCTTATACATTATTGATTCATCAATTACCAACAGCTTGAGTTTAACGAGTTGGAAAACATTGGAGGGGTTTCCCGTGAAGGAGGTTATCTGCCCATTCATCCGAGAGGAAACTAGTTTAGCAGAACAATTGCCACTCCCACCAAAGCCCTTTTTTTTTGAGATGTGGACACAAGGAACTGCAGATGCTGCTTTACAAAAAGACAAGTGCTGGAGTAAGTCAGCGGGTCAGGCAGCATCTGTGGAGATAAACACAAAATGCTGGAGTAACTACAGCATCTCTGGAGAGAAGGGATGGGCGGCGTTTCGGGTCGAGACCCTTGTTCAGACAGCGGAGAACATGGACAGGCGATGTATTCGGGTCGGGGCTGTTAGAGTTGAAGACGTTGCCATCAACCGTAGGAATCATAAAGTGACCGTATTGGAGAATGTATAACCTTTTACGAATGTCATACCAAACCACAGAGCTGCACTCAAGCGCAAACAAAGATGCAATCACTATTAGTAATCATGAATGATTCACAACACGGGAATACAGCTGCGTTATTGCACGATGGGGAACCGCTGGGAATGAGTTTGGGGAAAACTCTGATATCTTCTCAAAATGTACCGGGCGCGCGTTCCAATTAATAGCCCAATTAACAGACCAAAGAGGCCCCTAGATATGCAAGATTAAAAACAATCCCAAACTGCCTCGACACGAAACATCACCCATTCCTTCTCTCCACAGATGAGTCACTCCAGCATTTTGTGTCCATCTTCAGTTGAAACCAGCATCTGCAGTTCCTTCCTGCACCAAACTCTCACTGGCTGGATTCAATTAGATCAGACTTCAATTGGACCATTATTCTGAGCAAGGTCAACGTTGAATAAAGGGCGGTAAAGTGCAGGTAGAGTTTCTTCTCCCCCCCCCCCCCCCCCCCCACCTTGAGTCTGGGTTTTGAGGGAGTGGGGATGGCAGCAGGGAGTGGAGCTCAAGGGGCTTGGTGTTGGGACACTGAGGGGATTGTAACCGCCCTCCCGCAAGAGCTCAAAGATGAGAAAATACAACTATTCATGAAGTATTTCGATGCTAAAGGTACGTTTGATTCTGCTGATTGAATATTCCACAGCACAGCCCAGCCCCATTTCTCCTTCCAAGTTTATGGCTGCACTCGTTTACTTTTGTGTATTATTTTTGCTTTGCCCACAATCTTTATACCATAGACCATAAAATATAGGAGCAGAATTAGGCCATTCCACCCACCCGGTCTACTCAGCCATTCGATCATGGCTGGCCTATTTTCCCCTCTCAACCCCATTTTCCTGCTTCTCTCGGTAACCTTAATAATCAAGAAATCTATCAATCTTTACCTTGAAAATACCTAGGCCAGTGGCTTGTCCTCCACTGCCCTCTGTGGCAATGAATTCCACAGATTCGCCACCATTCTTGATTAGTACTGGTGTCAGAGGTTATGGGGAGAAGGCAGGAGAATGGGGTTAGGAGGGAGAGATAGATCAGCCATGATTGAATGGCGCAGTAGACTTGATGGGCCGAATGGCCTAATTCTGCTCCTATTCCTTTTGACTTTATAACCACCCTCTGGCTGAAGAAATTCAATAGACAATAGACAATAGGTGCAGGAGGAGGCCATTTGGCCCTTCGACCCAGCACCGCCATTCATATCATATCATATCATATATATACAGCCGGAAACAGGCCTTTTCGGCCCACCAAGTCCGTGCCGCCCAGCGATCCCCGCACATTAACACTATCCTACACCCACTAGGGACAATTTTTACATTTACCCAGCCAATTAACCTACATACCTGTACGTCTTTGGAGTACAAGTGATCAATGTGATCATGGCTGATCATTCTCAATCAGTACCCCATTCCTGCCTTCTCCCCATACCCCCTGACTCCACTATCCTTAAGAGCTCTATCCAGCTCTCTCTTGAATGCATTCAGAGAATTGGCCTCCACTGCCTTCTGAGGCAGAGAATTCCACAGATTCACAGCTCTCTGACTGAAAAAAATCCTCATCTCTTTTCTAAAAGCACGTCCTTTTACTCTGAGGCTGTGCCCTCTGGTTTTAGACGCTTCCATTCCAGGAAACCGTAGACAGACGATAAATATTTCTTGTATAAGATACTTGTGATAAATATGGGGATGTGAACAGTTTCATATTCTCTCTCTCTCTCTGTCCTTTCCGTTCTTTGAATATTCCAGACAGGCTTTTTAATTTGCATTCTATTTGTATTTATTTGAATACAATCAATACTGCATTCAACTTAATTGCACTTCATGAGTTTGAACATTTCGTTATTTGTGCTGTTTTGGTCCAATTGAATATTTTTCTCCGTTGCAGCAAATGAGAAAATAAAGGAAATGGAGCAAGCGTTTGGGAAACTAATAGACATGGTTGGCAGTGTGTTGGCCGTCCACTTGCTAAAGATGCCAGCTGCAATCAAAACAATGAAGTTGCAAGATTTCCTTGGTAAAACTTTTTCAAAGCTAATAGTTAAATAAAATGTGCATAGTGTAGAAAGTGAATCTTCATCAAAGATACTTGTTGATGAGTATAATCACAAAATATACTTGCATTCAGAGGTTATGGGGAGAAGGCAGGAGAATGGGGTTAGGAGGGAGAGATAGATCAGCCATGATTGAGTGGCGGAGTAGACTTGATAGGCCGAATGAATATTCATTCATATTTTTTCTACTCTCCTTTTGCTGTTACTATTACAGTTCCTATGGTATCAAATTCGTGAAGCTTTGTGACAAATGTGTTTGCCTTTTAATTCCACATTTTCTCCCTGCAAGTATAACATCTTTGCGGCTAGTGGAATCAAGGGATATGGGGAGAAGGCAGGCACGGGTTATTGATTGAGGACGATCAACCACGATCACAATGAATGGCGGTGCTGGCTCGAAGGGCCGAATGGCCTCCTCCTGCACCTATTTTCTATGTTTCTAAGTTATCTTCCAAGCTTCCTCCATCTTGTCTCTTTCCAAGTACCTATCATCTCACTCTGTCATAATAAGCATAACGTTCCATTTTGGGTGAACTTCTAGTAAATCTTGGCACCTTTTCGATTCCCTTGTTCCTAAAAGGCCAGAGTGGTTCCCAATATTGTTCCCGATGTTGGGGGAGTCCAGAACCAGGTGTCACAGTTTAAGAATAAGGGATAGGCCATTTAGGACTGAGATGAGGAAAAACTTTTTCACCCAGAGAGTTGGGAATCTGTGGAATTCTCTTCACAGAAGGCAGTGGAGGCCAATTCACTGGATGTTTTCAAGAGAGAGCTAGATTTAGCTTTTAGGGCTAACGGAATCAAGGGATATGGGGAAAAAGCAGGAACGGGGTACTGATTTTGGATGATCAGCTATGATCATATTGAATGGTGGTGCTGGCTCGAAGGGCCGAATGGCCTAATCCTGCATCTATGTTTCTATGTCAAGTGTATCTTATCTGGGATTCCATAATCTCCCAATTTGATCACCCTGGAAGTGTGTTTAATTGGTGTTCACAAAAGGACACAGAGTGCTGGAGTAACCCAGCAGGTCAGGCAGCATCAATGGAGAACATGGATAGGTGACATTTCACAGAGTGCTGGAGTAACTCAGCAGGTCAGGCAGCATCTCTGGAGAATGAGACCATTCTTCAGGGTCTGCAAAAGGATCTTAATCCAAAACTTCACCTATCCATGTTCTCCAGAGATGCTGCCTGACCTATTGAGTTACTCCAGCACTCTGTACCCTCTTGTGTATTAACTAGCATCTGCAGCTCCTTGTTTCTGTGTTTGTCTGGTGTTGATGCCCATATTAGGCTGTCATTATTGTGTATCTGAACCAGAGAAGGCAGGAACGGGATAATACTGATTGAGAATGATCAGCCATGATCACATTGAATGGTGGTGCTGGCTCGAGGGGCCGAATGGCCTCCTCCTGCACCTATTGTCTATTGTCTATTGAAATATTTTGGTTTCTCCATCACACTTTCCTTTCCATTTCTACCAAAAGATGCATTTCAGACTTCAATTATATTGCTTTGGTGTGGTGTAAGTAAACCTTCAGTAACTTGATTTTGGATAAAGGGTACAGAATCCTTCAATATGATCCCTGGAAGAATTATTTCATATTGGTCAGCTTAATGACAAATGGGCAAATATATAGGGGATGGTTTGGATAGATGTTTATGTAACTGAAAGCCAGATCTGTCCATTGGCAGTGAAGTAGCTCGGGTAAAGACACTTCCATATCTTTGATTTTAATGCATTTGTTTCACACTTCTGCCCTTGTACCTTATTTAGTTACAGGAGGGACAGATCACATTTCCAATGCTGCCGTGATGGTGAGTAGATGACTCTATGTACTTTCTCACAGCAATGTGCTTCTCCAACTAATCAGGTCGGCATGGTGGTGCAGTGGTAGAGTTGCTGCCTTGTAGCGCCAGAGACATGGGTTTGATCCTGACCTCGGGTACTGTCTGTATGGAGTATGCGTGTTCTGTTTGGAGTATGCGTGTTCTGCCCGCGACCATGTGGATTTTCTCTGGGTGCTCCGGTTCTCTCCCCCCTCCCCCCACACTCCAAAGACATACTGGTTTGTAGGTTAATTGGCTTCAGTAAAATTGTAAATTGTCCCTAGTGTGTAGGATAGTGTTAGTGTACGGGGTGACCGCTGGTTGATGTGGGCTTGGTGGGCCGAAGGGCCTTTTTCTGCGCTGTATCTCTAAAGTAATTGTATGTTTGCTCTCTGAATCATTTTTGTTCCTTCTGGGAATTCCTCGAAGTTTGCTACCTTTTTAAAAATGCCAAACACCACAGTGCAATGGTGATGCTCTGACCAAGGACCGAATGCTCCATGGTACAACATCTTAGTGGGGAAAGTTGAATTTGTTAGATCAGGTGTTCAATTCATTGATTAACCTTTGAACATTAGGGGCCTAGGAACACAGTTAGGAAGGACTGCCTGATGGAGTATTTTTTTTAAAGCCATCAAGTAGTTTCATTTAATTTAGAGATACCGTGTGGAAACAGGCCCTTCGGCCCACCGAGTCCATGCTGACCAGCGACTCCCGCACACTAACACTATCCTACACACGATAGGGACAATTTACAATTTTGCTGAAACCAATTAACCTACAAAAACCTGTACGTTTTTGGAGTGTGAGAGGAAACTGGAGCACCTGGAGAAAACCCACGCAGATCATGGGAAGAATGTACAGCCAACCCCTGTAGTCAGGACCAAACCCGGGTCTCTGGTGCGATAAGGCAGCAGCTCTGCCACTGTGCCGCCCTTAAAGTACTTTATTGAAAAATAAATGTAACCACAAACCGTTGGCCAACTAGTAGAACATCTTTGTGTTCAAAGGCTGATCTACCAGATGAAGGGACGATGGCTGAACTTGCCAACAAGGCAAAGAAAAAAGGCAAGTATGTCGAGTGGAAAAAGCATGCAGTTAATCTTTAATTTTAGATAGTTTAATGACAGATTAATAATGTGATTTTTTTCAGGCAAAGCTCCCTTGAGTTCAAATTCTCCAGAATCGAAAGGCAGAGTAAAATCAACGGCTACAAAATCTTGCACAGTTGCAAAAGTAAGTTCCCAGACTCAAGTCTTGGAGCACACCAACTTATCTAATCTCTCGGTGAAGAAAACACTCATTTTACTTTGTTGAATGAGCGGGGCTGCAGGTGGGAGATTATTAGTTTCTCTTGTTGTTTTGAGGCTTGGATAGTGACCAGGCCCTGTTCTGATGGTTTGGTTTTCTGGCCAAGCTGCTCAGTGGGTCTAGACCTTCTTGGTAATCAACTTGAAGTTGGGTTTGCTATCTGCAGTGACTGTTCAATGGTTGTGCGGGAAGGGAAAGGGTGGTGGAAGAAGTTTTCTAAATTTAAAAAAAAAAAAATCTAATTGATTCCTTTGGAAGAGGTTTGCTAAACAGACTCATTAAGCTGTAACCTGCCTGATGCAATCACGGTTTCATGTGAGCCTTTGGGTTAAAGTTACTGCTTTGTTTTTCTTGCCCATTAATCTGTGCTGATAGAGCAGTCGTAAGGGACAGGTGTAGAATTAGCCCATTTGGCCCATCAAGACTACTCCGGTAATCAAATCTTGGCTGATATATCTCTCCCTCCTAACCCCATTCTCTTGCCTTCTCGCCATAACCTCTGACGCCTGTACTAATCAAGAATCGGTCCTGAGCTACCATCTACCTCGTTGGAGACCCTTGGACTATCTTTAATCGGACTTTACTGGCCTTTATCTTGCATTTCATTATACCCTTTGTCCTGTATCTGTACACTGTGGACGGCCCGAGTGTGATCACGTATCGACATTCCATTGACTGGATAGCACGCAGCAAAAGCTTTTCACTGTACTCGGTACCCATGACAATAAACTAAACTAAACTAACTAACCCCTGCTCCATCCCAAATATTCGCAGTACCTGTCGTTTTATTCTAAAAATATGCAAGAATTGGAGCAATGTTCAGCAAGAGAATTTGATTGTGACTGAACAACCATTGTTGCTTCCCATGTCTGTCTTTGTGGTAGCTTCCCACGATACCCCTGCCCCTCTGTGAACAGCCCTCTGAACGGTCCTTCCATTTGTAACGTTTAAGTAACATCTAGGCAGGTACATCGTTGGGCTGGGTTTAGCAGGTAGGTGGGGCTAGTGTAGATGGGGCATGTTGGTTAGTGTGGGCAAGTTGGGCCGAAGGGCCTGACTCTGAATCTATTCACCTCTACCTCATTGCGGACATTGGTCTTTGTCTCTGGAACTGATGCGCTACAATGCTGAGAACTATATTCTGCACTCTGTATCTTCCCCTTTGCTCTACCTATCACATTCTAGTTTGACTTGATTGTATTTGATCTCATTATTTGATCTCTTTGTATAGGGTGCAAAACAAGGCTTCTCACTGTACCTCGGTACACATGACAATAATAAACCTAAACACTACGTTTAAATGTTTTTGTTACAGGTATCTCGAACCAAATCAAGTTCATTTTCCAGTCATGACAAGGAAACGCGCATTAGAAGGTATTGGTGTCCACCTTTGATGGGTTGTTTGGCTGCCTTCTGTATCATATGGAACATGGGAATGGCAATCATTTATTTTCAATATCTTTCCCTCGCAGTGGTCCAAAACCGGACAGTGAAAAGACCACCGTTCATCACGGAACCCTGCTGAAGAAGTGTTTGAGTGACAAAAAGTAAAACTCGCCTTTAATTTATTAAAACTATTTTTAAATTTAGAGATACAGCGCGGAAACAGGCCATTCAGCCCACCGAGTCCACGCCACCCAGCGATCCCCGCACATTAATACTATCCTACACACACTAGGGACAATTTTCTTTACATTTTACCCAGTCAATTAACCTACAAACCTGTACATCTTTGGAGTGTGGGAGGAAACCGAAGATCTCGGAGAAAACCCGTGCAGGTCACGGGGAGAAGGTACAAACTCCGTACAGATGGCGCCCTGTAGTCGGGATCGAACCAGAGTCTCCGGCGCTGCATTCGCTGTAAGGCAGCAACTCTACCGCTGCGCCACCGTGCCGAGTAGTTATGTGGAAGTTATCTTTAAGAAATCATTGAACAACAAAGGGTCATATTTGTTCCCTGAATAAGGTCATAAGTGATAGGAGTAGAATTAGGCCATTCAGTCCATCAAGTCTACCCCACCATTCAATCATGGCTGATCCATTTCTCCCTCCTAACCCCATTCTCCCCATAACCCCTGACACCCGCACTAATCAAAAATCCATCTATCTCTGCCTTAAAAATATCCACTGACTTGGCCTCCACAGCCTTCTGTGGCAAAGGGTTCCATGTCCTCCAGAGACGCTGCCTGTCCTGCCGAATAACACTAGGAGCTTTTTTGTAAACCAGCATCTGCGGTTCCTAGTTACTCTTAAATTGATCTGCTACTCCTGGTGTGAGTTTGGTTGTGCAGAATTGGTCAAACATGAACATTATAAGTGCTTAAACCCAGCCACTTGTAGACTTTCGCCCACTTCTCGTGTTTCAGTTGTGATGCATATAAATTACGACTTCATCAAACTTGCCACTCGTTTTATTGTGCATTTGTGTCTGTACGTGGATAATGTTCTTAATCCGTTTAAAAAGTGAAGTGTGCAGGAAGGGACTGTGGATGCTGTTTTAAACCGAAGATAGATGCAAAAAGCTGGGGTAACTCAGTGGGACAGGCAGCATCTCTGGAGAGAAGGGATGGGTGACGTTTCGGTTAGGAAGAAGGGTCTCGACCCAAAACGTCACCCATTCCTTCTCTCCAGAGATGCTGCCTGGCCCGCTGAGTTACTCCAGGTTTTTGTGTTTTCAAAAAATGTGAATATTCTTTCTGATTGCTGCTGGCACCGTGCTGAATCCTCGTGTAAACGCTGAATAGATGTTGCTCGCACTGATTTCGTTTTCTTAAAATCAGAATTGGACCAAAGGCGCGCCAGATTCATTCGAGAGTGAACCGATCATTGCCGATGATCAAAATACCTTTGGCTGATGGTCAGGTAGGTGTCTTTCAACTACACATTGGAATATATATATTTTTTAAACTTCAAGAATAAATCTTTTGTCTTGAGCACTCAAACTGCTTAAATTAGTTTAGCTCAGTTTAGAGATACAGCGTGGAAATCAGCCCTTCGGTCCACTGAGTCCACGCCAACCATCAGTTGCCCCGTACACTAGTACTATCCTACACACTAGGGACAATTCACAATTTTTACCAAAGCCAAATTAAACCACAATCTTCCACATCTTTTGGACGTGGGAGGAAACCCACGCGGTCACATGGAGAAGGTACAAACTCCAGACGGACAGCACCGGAGGTCGGGATTGAACCCGGGTCTCTGGTGACAGGGACAGTGAAGTGCTTTGTTTTGCCTGCACCCTAGGCAAGTGTCACCATCGGTTGGCACCAACAATGCTCTGAAAGTGCCGAACAGTCCTGTCTACTGCACCTGGCAGCCACTACCCCCATTCCCCTGCCAGTTCCCCCTTAGTTCTAGGCAGCCCCCCCCCCCCCAATCGGTTAATACCATTCATAAATACAATCTACCCAAACTCGAGAAAATACATTAAAAAATGTGAATGATACTTTGATGAATGATTGATACTTTATTATCACACGTGAAGTCACAGTGAAATTCTTTGTTTTGCGTACCATACACAAACTATGTAAATGTGCGCTGTTATTTAATTTGTTTGGTATTTGCAGCATCAGCAATATCTTGCCTCAACTCGTGTATTTGTTTTGGGGACAATTGTTTTGGTATTTTAAGATGAAACCAAGTGGTTTGATTAGTCTATTTTTATATGTTTAAATCAGTTGAAGTTATTAATTACTCAGCATCTGCAAATGGGTTGATTGCCACTTGTGACGTTTTAAAACCTTGCTACACAGGCGATCAGCGCAGCTGGTGAAGAAGTAAATAACATTGATGTGCAGTCACTTGATCCACAAACTCTTCAGGGTATTCAGTTGCTTGTGGTAAGCATCTTGCTCTGCATCTCGAGTTGTTATTTTGTGAAAATTGATTCCCAGCTAAGGCTCCAGATGGTTTTTAAACCCTTTTAAGCAACTGCTTGTTTAGTGTTTTCTAACAGGGGGGGCATTTTTACTACCATTTGAAGGGTCTTTCTTGCGCTTGGAGCTCTTTAGCCCACTGAGTCCATGCCGACCATCAATCACCCGCTTACACTAGTTCGATTAACTCAGTGGGACAGGCGGCATCTCTTCTTCAGACTGGGCTCAACCCAAAACGTCACCCATTCCCTCTCTCCAGAGATGCTGCCTGTCTTGCTGAGTTACTCCAGCTTTTTGTGTCTGTCTTCAGTTTAAACCAGCATCTGCAGTTCCTTCCTACATTGGTTCGATGTTTAGCACCCACTCCCTACTTCCTACAGCACAGAATCAGGCCCTTTGGCCCAACTTGTCCATGCTGACCAAGATGCCCCATCTAAGCTAGTCCCATTTGCCTGCATTTGGCCCGTATCCCTCTAAACCTTTCCTATCCATGTTTCTTTCCTATCCAAGTGTCTTTTAAATCTTGTTATGTAGTGCCTGCCTCAACTATCTCCTCTGGTAGCTCATTCCATTCACCCACCACCCTCTGTGTGGGAAAGGTTGCCCTCCGGTTCTTATTAAATCTTATTCCACTCTCACCTTAAACCCGTGTCCCCTGTTTCTTGATTTTTTTCCCCCTACCCTGGGTGAAAGACTGTGCATTTATTCCCCCTCATGATTTTATATCTCTAAGATTATCCCTTAGCTTCCTAGCCACTGAGACTGAACCTCTGGGCTTGTGTAGGTGGGAAAGATGCACGTGGAATGCTTGGGTTCATCGGTCAACGCATTGAGGACAAGAATCAGGAAGTCATGTTGCAGTTTTATAGGACTTTGGCATTTGGAGTATCGTAGGCAGTTCTGATCGCCCGCTACAAGGTAGATGTGGAGGCTTTGGAGAAGGTGCCGAGGAGATTTACCAGAATGCTTCTTGGATTGGAGGGCATTAGCTACAAGGCGGGTAGACACAAAATGCTGGAGTAACAGGTCAGGTAGTGTCTCTGGAGAGAAGGAATGGTGACGTTTCGGGTCGAGACCCTCTTCAGACCTCAGTGCAAGTCTGAAGAAGGGTTTTGACCCAAAACGTCACGCATTCCTTCTCTCCAGAGATGCTGCCTGCCCCGCTGAGTTACTCCAGCATTTTGTGTCTATCTTCGGTTTAAACCAGCACCTGAAGTATCTTCTTTCAGCTACAAGGAGAGTTTGGACAACATTTTTATTTATTTTTTTTTCTCTGGAATTTCGGGGGTTGAGGTAGAGTTGCTGCCTCACAGCGCCAGAGATCTGGGCTCGATCCTGACTACGGGTGCTGTCTGTATGGAGTTTGTACGTTCTCCCCGTGACCGCGTGGGTTTTCTCTGGGTGATCCGGTTTCCCCCGCACTCCAAAGATGTGCAGATTAATTGGCTTCTGTAAATTGTAAACTGTCCCTCGTGTGTTGGATAGTGCTAGTATATGAGATGATTGCTGGTCGGCATGGAATCGCCGGGCCGAAGGGCCTGTTTCCACGCTGTGGAAACTGTTAAAAGTATATAAAATTGAGAGGCATAGCTGAGGTAGACAGGCAGCACCTTTTCCCTCCGGGTGGAAATGTCAAAGACAAGAGCAAAGTTTTAAAGTTAGAGGCACAAAATTTAAAGTAGATGTGAGGGGTGTTTTTTTGTCTACAGATTGGTGGGTGTCTGGAACACTGTCAGTGGTGGTGGAGGCAGATCTGATACTGGTGTTTAAGAGGCTTTTGGATAGGCACTAACTTGGCATCATGTTCAGCATGGGCATTGTGGGCCGAAGGGCACCTTGCCGTGCTGTTCGATGTTCTATTGATCTGATTGAAATCTTGGCAGGAGAGAGTTATAATGTTTTGCCCCTGCTGGTATTTGATCCCAATTACATGTTTGCACTAGATACTGACTTAGTCACTGTACCAGAGACAAGTTTCGATTTTAGATTTAGAGATACAGCGCAGAAACAGGCCCTTCGGCCCACCGGGTCCGCGCCGCCCAGCGATCCCCGCACACTAACACTATCCTACACACACTAGGGACAATTTTTACATTTGCCCAGCCAATTAACCTACATACCTGTACGTCTTTGGAAGTTTTACTGGAAAAGGTAAAGTTTAATGTTGGACTTTTTACACTTTTTTTTCTTCTCGCCTGCAGACTCGTCTAACAGCTTTGTGTGAAAAGGCTCAAAACTCTGCCACACATGCCAACACTATATGAATATGTGTAACCATGAATTTACATTTTCCCACTCCATTAATCTTGGATTTGATGCTAAAGTGCAATTCTGCTGTTTGCTTAAGTGTGTTGGAAAACTTTTTTTTAATTTTCATGTTTTTAATTTTTAAAACTGCGTCTATTTAGTGGAAAAATTGCGCAACTGTGCCAAATAAAAACTTTTAACGGAATTTTAATGTCCTTGTTTTGGACCATAAATAAGCAGTAAACTGAACACTGGCATTAGAAAATAACTGCAGATGCTGGTACAAATCGAAGGTATTTATTCACAAAATGCTGGAGTAACTCAGCAGGTCAGGCAGCATCTCGAGAGAGAGAAGGAATGGGTGATGTTTTGGGTCGAGACCCTTCTTCAGTCTAAAGAAGGGTCTCGACCCGAAACGTCACCCATTCCTTCTCTCCCGAGATGCTGCCTGACCTGCTGAATTACTCCAGCATTTTGTGAACACTGGCATTGATCGGTTGCAGGTAGCTGGGAATAACAGGGGCAGGGAGGCTAAATGAGATGGGGACCCAGACTGTTTGAGAAAGCACTGCAGGTAGATTAGAGGTTGTTCATATCTGTAATGCTGGCCTTTAAATCTGACCCCATGAACAAGTTGTGTGGGAAGGAAATGCAGATGCCGGTTTATACCGAAGATGGACGCAAAGTGCTGGCACAACTCAGTGGGTCAGGCAGCATCTCTGGAGAAAAAAAGATGGGTGATGTCTTGGGTCGCAACCCTTCTTCAGACTGAAATTAGAATGGAGGGAACTGGAGGTAGGAAAAGGTCAGAACAAACCAGGGCCAGTAACAAATGACCAAGGGCAGAGCTCACAACGGCCCAGTACTATGTGCAAGTTGTTCCTTGATGGTCAAGATGGAAACTTGCCCTGTTACCTCTACTTTGGATGTCTCCATCTGTATGCCAAACCTGTGGTGCTTGGCTGAAACCCCAATATTCAGGCACAATAGACAGTGGTTTGCAGATGCTGGCTGAAATGGCAATTGAGCTGAATTTTAATGTCGGTGACTGGGACAATCTTTTGGTCTAAGCACGTGGTGTTGACTGCTGCTATCTGCAAATGCTTTGCACCTTGCCTTGTGTGTGAGTCACTTTTCATTGGTTGATTATTGTGTAGTCTTTCTGCTGACTGGTTAGACTGCAACAAAAAGTTTTTCACTGTACCTACATTTGACATTTAACTAACAAAGCCTTCAGGCTACTTGTATGTCATCTCAGGAAAGCCTCTCTCTTACTCTGCTCATGGCCACACGTTTGTAATGCAGTCTATCCCCATTTACACACGATTGCGAAATTAAAATTCCCCGAAGCTACTGGTCACATTGAGGTTCCATCCATGTCACTGACTGGTGCATTCACAGCACGGTGGCAACGTGTTGTGTTCTCCTAACTCTACTCTCATTTGCTGTATCCTGCAGAATTACAGTGTGGGCATAGCTCAAGTCAAGCAGGTTCCAACTGGACATGCTACTCGATCTTACCCAACTGTTAAGCATTTAACTGGGAATGCACCATGAAGAGGCTTTCAAATAACTTGTTATATTGTTTTGTGAAGGATTCTGGTCTATGTTCTTCAGAGATGCTGCCTGACCTGCTGAGTTACTCCAACGCTTTGTCTTTTCTTGAGATTATTTATCACCTTCCATTGTATGCAGATGTTACTCTGAGTAATCCCCACCTGCTGAGTGCTTTCAAACTGCATGGTAGCGCCGATTTAGTTCATCACATGCTGGTGTACGTGCAGTAAGTTTCTGTACCTTCAATGCTAGATGAGAATTAAAATCGCAAGTGGGTAACTTGGTCTGAAAGGTCCTGAACTGAAACGTCACCCATCCCTTTTCTCCAGAGATGCTGCCTGACCAGCTGAGTTACTCCAGCACTTTGTGTGCAGTAACTCACTGGGTCAGGTAGCATCCCTGGAGAACATGGATAGATGACATTTTGTGTTGGGACTCTTCTTCAGACGGTCTTTTCTTTTGTAAACCAGTATCTGCCATTCCTTTTTACTATATTGAAATTTGTAATCTGCCCTGTGTTATATTCTCCTATTTCTAGAACTAGTGTTGTATAGTTGGTGTAGGAAGGAACTGCAGATGCTGGTTGAAACCAAAGTTGGACACAAAATGCTGGCGTAACTCAGCGGGACAGGCAGCATTTCTGGAGAGAAGGAATGGGTGATGTTTTGGGTCGAGACCCTTCTTCAGATTAGTGTTGTTAGTCGTCCACGTTTCTGCTCATCACAAATTTAGCATTGATAAATGGCCAGTTATTTTTAATCCCTGCCTCACTTCACATATGCAACCTTGACTGAACAGTAAAACTTGCTACAGCCACATGGGGGAGCCAGAGAGCCACCTGCTGTGCTAAAACTTGGGGAACTGCAAAAGGTACCAAGGATAACTAACTGAACCACCATAACTGTGGAGGAAGGAACTGCAGATGCTAGTTCAAACCGAAGATAGACAAAAAAAAACTCAGCAGGTCAGGCAGCATCTCTGGAGAAAAGGAATAGGTGATGTTTCAGGTCGAGATTCTGCAGAATGAATCAGGGGAAAGGGAAATGAGAGATAGAACATACATAGAACAAATTAATGAAATATATGCAAAAATGTCTTATAGATTCATGATTAGTGTGGGTGTCAGGGGTTATGGGGAGAAGGCAGGAGAATGAGGTTAGGAGGGAGAAATAGATCAGCCACGATTGAATGGCGGAGTAGACTTGATGGGCTGAAAAGCCTAATTCTGCTCCCATCACTTCTGACCTTATGGAAAAAGCAACGATAATGAATGAAATGTAGTCCACAGTGGGCTGTGGGCAAGGTGATAACGAATTATACAGATGGCGAAACGCAGCAAGATGACAGTAAAAGTACCCGCACTTTGGTGGGGGAGGGACGGAGAGAGGGGATGCAAGGGTTACTTGACTAAGACGGTTGTTTTTTTAAGTTGCAGAGAAAGTGGGCATTTGGGGAGATCTGTGATTGAATAGTGATTGAGAGACAATGACTAATGGCATCTAGAGTTTAATCTTCCATCACCACCATGCCAGCCCAAGGTACACTGCTCCCTTTCAGTGGGCCATAGGAATTGTTCTCAGTTACTCACGATCACTTGTGTTCTTACAACTTTATTGGGAGAAGATGCAACACCAAAGATGGCCCTCTACCCAAGACAACACCCATTCCTTTTCTTCAAGATGCTACCTGACCTGCCGAGTTACTCCAGCACTTTGTGCCCTTTTGGTCCAAGGTTCCAGTTTCTTCTGCTGCAGTAGCGACTAGCAGACTCTCATTTTGTGCAGTGTGGTGACTACACATGGGTGAATGTTTTTTACAAGTTGCATGCCATATTCTCAATCCCACTCTGATATCTGGCCTCCCAGCCTTTGAAAGTTCAAGACCAGTACCTCATCCTCCTCTCCAACAATGCAGCACGGAAACGGATCCTTCAGCCTAATTTCTCCTGCCAACCAAGTAGATGAACTACTTGCTTGCTCCTACTCTTGTACCTCCAAACCTTTTCTACATGTACGTTTAAATGTCTTTCAAAGGTTGTAATTGTATGCAGCTCTACCACTTTCTCTGACAGCTCATCTTCACCACCCTCTCTGGATGAAAAAGTTGTCTCTTAGATCCCCTTTAAATCTTTTGCCTCCAACCTTAAACCTATGCCCTCTGATTCTGTACTGGTCTACCTGGGGAAAAAGACTGATCATTCATCTTATCCATTCCCCTCATGATTTTATATACCTCCACTATAGCACCCCCAGGTCTCCTATACACAACAAAAAAAGTTCCATCCCATCTATATACCTCAGGCTGCCCTGTCCTCATTGTGAATCTTTCCAGCTTGATGTGATGTTTAGCTTACAGATACAGCATAGAAACAGGCCCTGCAAGACCATGCCAATCAGCGATCCCCTTACATGCAGATGAACATCCTATATATAAGGGACAATTTACAATCTTTTACCTAAGCCAATTAACCTTCAAACCTGCACATCTTTGGAGTGTGGGTAGAAACTGGAGAACCCAGGAAAAAGCCACGCGGTCACGGGGATAATGTACGGACAGCACCCAGAGCCAGGATCGAACCTGGGCCTTTCACGTTGTAAGGCAGCAACTCTACCACTGGCCATCATGCTGCCCTTCCTTTAAGAGGGTATCCTTCCTATAACAGAGTGACCAGAACCATATACAGTACTCCAAATATATCACCAATATCTTGTATAGCTGTAACTTTACATCCCAATTCCTGCACTCAGTACCGACCGATGAAGGCAAGCATGCCAAAGGTCTTCATCACCCTGTCCACCAATGTCACTACCTTTATGGAATTGTGCATACACCCCCAAGTCTGTTCTACAAAACACCCTGTGGCTTTTATCATTTACTGTGTAAGGTTTGTCTGGCGTGTCTTACCAAAATGCAACATCTCACATTTATCACAATGAAACGCCATCTGCCATTCTTCAGCCCAGTTGATCAAGACTCCTGTTATCACCAATTTGATATAACCTTCTCCCCAGCCCACTATACCATGTTATGTGCGTCGAGCTAGTGCAATAATTCCAGATAATTAGTTATCTCAGCCCCTTTCAAATGTCAATTTCAGATTTCATTATTTGTCTCATATGTAACATGATCCCAAGTTATTGTTTCTGAAGCCTTTGCTTTCTTCTCAGTTGGTATTATGACATGAATTATTCAATCTTTCCAGCTATACTCCCCTATCTCTGCAGATTCAACACTATTCTTATTTTCAATGTTCCCCTTGTTTGGCAACTTGAAATATTAGAAGAGCATAATCTGGGGAGAGGAAAGGCTAAAAACATTTTATAGCCTTTTAAAAAAAATTGGATTTTCAGCATCTTGTGCATTTTACTTTTGGATTACTCTCCCAAAGAACCTACATTCAGAAATGTAATAATATGCAATAGTCAGTGATGAAAAGTGGGTAAATTCACCAGATACTTACAATCTCAATCTACTCCACAAGGTATGCAAAATTACAAGTAATTCCAGCTATGCTGCTGTCAACTAGCTATGTGCTAGACTCAATAAACTCTAAAGGTTTAAAGAGGAGTCTCATATTTAAATACTTTCAGCAACTTATTCTAAACATCCATAATTGCAAGCTTTCAGAATTCTGATTTCATAATTACATCTCTGCCTTTTTTCCCCACAACCTTCGGTGACTCCTTTTGACCTGGTGTTAATTTTGTGGTTTTTTTTAAACAAGCTCGCTCATTTTATACGGCTTCAGAAGACTGTGCATGCATCTTGCTAGTGTTCAGCTATGGGGTGATGCAGACAATATTTACAGAGACCTGACTAGATTTTGCTCAAATAAAAAGAATGGATCCAGAGTTTTATCAGGGTTCAAATTATATATTCACAGCCTCTACACAATGGTTCCAAAATAAATTCCCATTATCATCTTTAATCAATGCCATCCATTTCACTTGTTGCAGGCCATGTTTCAAGTTTGTTATAATTTGCTATATATATTTTTTTTAATCAGACTTCACAGCATTTCTAGTAAATGGTTTACATCTTTAACATGCCTGCTTCAAAATGGTCAAACCAGCCAAATATTTAACAGTGCATACAAATGATTGTAACTTTTCCAAAACCTTTTTTAATTTGAACAAACATTTTAAACATACGACTCAATTTTGGACTTCAGAAATAACAGTTTGAATATGGAAAGAAAACATTATCAGTGTTACAATGCAGAATGGTCTAAAGACCTTCCAGAATTTAAGGCAAGGGGAGGGGAAGGAAAAGAAAAAGCAAAATAAAACCTAGTCCAAGCTTTATAAAGTGAACAGAATGGGTCCAGCTTGCAAGCACAGGTTCAGAGTTAAAAAATGTTCCTCTGTTGCCATTTAAAGTTATTACTTAACAACCACAGAACTAAGATTCTAGAAAAGAACCTTATAACCACGTTATTTTGATTTTTTTTGTTGAAGCTCTCAAACTTATAGATGAAGTTCCACGGGGTGATGTGACATGCAGCTGTTTGGAGATATGTGCACCACTAAAGTCTTTTATTATTTATGTTAGCAGCTCATGTGATTTCAGCCCATACATCAAGTGTACACAAATAAGGGCTCTAAAACATCAAGAAAACTCCTTTTTTAAAATGGCAGCAGAAAGCAAAGAATGTACAGAAACATTTTTCTTTAAAAAAGCAGATACAAGGACAGACAAATTTGTGATATAAGTTTAATTTTCACCAGCCGCTCCTCTGCGTAGGTGTCAAAGAGTTGAGCACCTCACACTGTGCCATGGTTAGTTGACTTTAAATTATACATTCGGTAAATATAATTAAAAGTTACATATACAGCGAAGAGTTGTCCGTCAGAGTTCCTCTGGATTGAGTTGTGACAAAGTCCAGCTTGGCTCTTAGCAAAGTCAGATGAAACCTGAAAATATCCAAAACTGAACAGAACATGGTTTGCAAGTGTTTTATCAAAGTTTACTGATGGGCGCACTGAACGCCTGGGCCAGTGTGGTGGCCCCCTTCCTCGTCAGAGCTATCGTTGTAGGCCTCCCGCCTGTTGCCACCAGCAGAGCCGCGAGAGTTGTCAAACTCCTGCAGATCCACCTCCTCCACATCTCCAATCATCTCAGGGACATCAGGCCTGGCTGGGAGGAGATCTTCCAGTTCCTGAACACAGCAGAAGCATTAATATTGCACAACATCTTTCACCATAAAAAATGTTTAAAAAACCCCCAAATTTTATGTTTCCTGGTTAAATCTACCAGCGTAGGTGAATGTGAGTGCTTAAGCCTCCCATCACCACCGGGAGCAAGTTGAGAGTTGGCACATTGGATTTTAACATCACGTCCTGTGTATTTGTAAACATTACTATGACACTAGTAATATATCTAATAATAACTAGTCACAGAGGTCTGAAGAAGGGTCTCGACATGAAACACCACCCATTCCTTCTATCCAGAGATGCTGCCTATCCTGCTGAGTTAATCCAGTATTTTGTGTCCATCTTCACACTATAATATGTTGTATTAGATACAAGGGAGGCACAGAAGCAGTGTGAATGAGTGATCAATGGTCATCATGGGACAAAGGGCCAGCTTCCATGTATTTCTATAAATCAAAACAAGGAACTGCAGATGCTGGAATCTTGTGTAGAACACACGAGTGCTGGAGTAACTCAGCGGGTCAGACCGTATCTCTGGAGAACATGGATGGGTAACGTTTTGGCTCTTTAGACTGATTGTTGTTGGAGGGAGAAAAGCTGGAAAAGAGATGGTGATGGAACAAAGCCAGGCAACTGAGAGGTGGATACTGGTGAGGGAGATACACACAAATTGCTGGAGTAATTCAGTGGGACAGGCAGTATCTCTGGATAGGAGGAATGGGTGATGTGTTCGGGTCGAGACCCTTCTTCTGAGGGAGGTTGGTTTGAATGGCAGATAAGTGGCCAAAGGCTAGAGATGAAATTGAGAGAAAAGGAGACAAAAAGGTGCGACGAGGAGAGAAGGGGAGTGAAATGTTAATCCGGAGAAAGCGATACAAGTGGAAGTACAATATGGGGCATGCACTCAAATTAGGAGAGGGTAGAGTGGGATATTACCCAAAACTGGAGAATTCAATGTTTGTGGTATATTACTATAACCATATTCTTAGTAATATGTACTATTCCTAGAATAGAAGTAATATTCTGTGACTTTAATCTAGGATAACATTATTTGCTAAAAAACCTGATTGACTGACTGAAACAAATTTAAATTAAATTGAAAACTTCCTACTTACGGAAATTTTCTCGGGGCTAATCCAATTCTGCTCAGGGAACTGCACATCAAATTTGATGTACAAGTCTCCTTTCTCAAATGGGTTACGATACTGTGGCATTCCTTCACCCTTAACAACGCGAACACAACCTGTGGAAGAAATGACATCCAAATAAACGAATTATGTAAATAGCATAAAGGTACGATTTCTCAGACGGACAGGACACTGGTGAGCATCAAAATACTGCAATGAAGAACACAGACAGCAATTCATTCACTATTACAGTTTTATATCATTCCTCCATGAAACTAGGGGACAGCAGGTCGCACCGCTCCCTCTCAGATCCTGGGACCTGGGTTCAATCCTGACCCTGGGTACTCGTTGTAGGCAGTTTATACACTCACCCCGTAACCTCAGTGGCACGTTATAAGATCATAAGTGATAGGAGTACAATTAGCCCATTCGGCCCATCAAGTCTACTCCGCCATTCAATCATGGCTGATCTATCTCTCCCTCCTAACCCCATTTTCCTGCCTTCTCCCCATAACTTCTGGCAGGTGCACTAATCAAGAATCTATCTTACTCTGCTTTAAAAATATCCACTGACTTGGCCTCCACAGCCTTCTGTGGCAAGGAATTCCACAGATTCACAGCCTCTATAAATGGTTATATTGCCATTGTAAATAGCCCCTAGTGTTGGTGGGTGTCAGCTGATTCCTGGAGTAGATGAGCACCCAGGAGAGAATCGGTTGTAAGAAAAGTGGGGGAAATTGGTCTGATGAACATAACAAGAATTGATAATCCAAACAGCCACCTGTTGTGTTATCCCGCAAATCAAAAAAATACATTTCTTTCAAAACGCATTGATTCCTCCCCAGATCTGGGTATCCATGGAGATGGTCATGTGCACAGGTTATGTTCCATCCTTTCCCCAAGGAGCAGGGAGTGAAGAGCTAGAGGATTTAGGTTTAAGATGAGAGATTTAACAGGAACCTAAGCGGCCAAGTTCTCCCACACAGGGTGGAATGAGCTACCAGAGTAGCTGAGGCAAGTACCATACCAAAGACATTTGGCCAGGTATCTGAACATTGAAGTTGAGGGTTATGGGTCTCACACAGGTAAATGGGACTGGCATAGATGGGCAGGCATGGATGAGTTAGGCCCAAGGGCCCATTTTCATGATGTATGAATCCATGATGACAATTTTTCATTCTTCTAACGAAGTAATAGGGCTAGAGCACAAGTAAGATGGAGTTCCAAAGAAAATATCACAGCTAGCTTGTTTTTAAAGCTGTTATTTTAGTTACTATGCATGCAAACACAACAAAAAAAGACTCGCATGAACAAGATGTTTGTAAATATCAATTCCCAATGCCAACTGGGATGCCAACATCCAATGGGCTCCAATTTACAAAAATATGCTAATAGATGCCAGAGGAGAAAATTGGTAAGCGTGCCGCCAGTACCTGGTTCAATAACCTTCCCTGGGGGATACTTCACAACAATATGTCGTCCATCCAAATGTTGGAATGTGAACTGAAAACCACAGAGTGCTTCAACAAGACCAATCTTGTGGGTCATGTGCAAGTCATTTCCCTCTCTCTGAAACACCTAGAAAAGCAAAAAACATCTTTAGTTGTTCTGTAACTTAAGTGCAACCAATGTAAGAGTAAAATCAGCATTAACAGCTAGAGATAGACACAAGAAACTGGAGTAACTCAGTGGGACAGGCAGCATTTCTGGATAGAAGGAATGGGCAACGTTTCAGTATCTGAAGAAGTGTCTCGACCCGAAAGGTCATCAATTCCTTCTCTCCAGAGATGCTGCCTGACCTGCTGAGTTACTCCAGCATTTTGTGTCTATCTTCGGTGTAAACCAGCATCTGCAGTTCCTTCCTGCACATTAACAGCTAGAGCACGGCACACCACGAGAAACGTACTCCAAAATAAAAATAGAATGCCGCATATACCGAGATGGCAAGTCTCATCTGTGGGCAGAGAAAAGACAACAGATTCCAAGTTGATAAAATATTAACACTGTTCTCTCTACAGATGCCACCTGACCAGAGTATTTTTAGCATTTACATTCTATTGCCCATCTCAGGCATTTTCAGCACATTGCTTTTCAATTAGTGCACTCCAACTGTGCTCCATATACTTATGGACAAATGCAAATTTAAATTCATTACAAGCAGCACAACTATAACTTCACCAATTAATTTTATAAAAACAGCCAATGCTATATCATTACTTTTGAGATTTAACACAATTCTTGTTTTCATGTTTACCAATTTTAGTTTGTGGTTGAACACTGCATGCATTTAATTAGTTTATAGCACTGACATTATGAGATGATTAACTTTTGTTTGACAATTCTACTAAAGGAATGCATAAATACATACAAAATAAAATGTCTCACAGCTACATAAACCACCAATAAAGCAGTAATGAACTAGACAGTTATACATGACAATTACATTTGGTCGCTTTAACTGAATTAATTGTGCCAGGGTATTCACAGAATTTACTCCCATAAATTTATATTTGCATTAAATAAGGCAATAACCATTTGTCTCTAGAAATGTTGTGGTCAAATGCTGAGACGCTTCCTCATTCCGTATCTCTTCCTTCACTCTACCTCTGAAATTCGAGATTGGTCTGATTGTATTTATGTGTAATTTAGTGATCGGTGTGAAAACAAGGCCTTTGGCCCACTGAGTCCACTCCGACCTGTGATCACCATTATGCTAGCTCTATCCTTCACACTAAAGGCAATTTACAGAAGCCAATTAACCTACAAACCTGCACATCTTTCAAATGCAGGAGGAAACGAGCACCTAGAGGAAACCCACGCAGTGGCAGGGAGAACGTACAAACGTGGTACAGAAAGCAACTCTACCTCTGTGCCAGTGCCGCCCCTTAAAGTATTACGTGATCTGATTGGACAGCATGCAAAACAAAGCTTTTCGCTGTACTTATGTACACATGACAATAATATATCTATGCCTAAACACCACAAAGTTTGTGGAAAATAACACATGTTGAAATTCATTCACAGTGGATGAATCTTTGCTCCCGAGGACAAATTAGTTTCATCAGTGCAGACAGAGAGGCAATATGATGCTTCAGGTGGTTGAGCGGAAAAGGAGAAGTGTGATTTACTCCATTTTGGATCCTTTTTCAGGCAAGGGATCAGCAAAGAAGAGCCTTATATAATGGCTGAGTAGACTGAATCAGGCTCCATTTTCGACACGTGTTCTGACACATGAGCCGAGGTTAAATGTGACTTGTGCAAGTCAGAAGCCAAACATCATCCATCTTGCGATACTGGCCCTCTCCGATGTTCAGTCCACTCAATGCCTGCCAGTTGGGTGTGGAACTGGAAGCAGGAGCCAGCCCCGTGGAAGGGCTCTGCACAGAGGCTCATTGCACACCTCCCGATTCAGGGACTGTTTCTTCCAAGTTGCTATCAGGCAAATGAACAACCCCATCACCTACTAGAGAGCCGACCATCTTCCTCATTGGAGATCCTCAGACTGTCTTTAATTGGACTTTACCTTGCAGTAAACATTATTCCCTTTATCCTGTAACTGTACACTATGGATGGCTTGATTGTAATCACGTATAGTCTTTCTGCTGACTGGATAGCACGCAACAAAAAAGCATTTCACTGTAAATAGTCATACAGCGTGGAAACAGGCTCTTCTGCCCAAATTGCCCACACAGACCAACATGCCCCTTCTACACTAGCCCCACCAACCTGTGTTTGGCCCATATCCCACTAACCCCTTTCCTATCCACGGACTACATGTTTCTTAAACGTTGCAATGGAGTCTGCCTCAACTACCTCCTCCGACAGCTTGTTCCATAGACTCCCGCCCGTTGTGTACACCACCTCAGCACACGTGACAATAATAAACTAAACAAAGCTGTCCGCTGACCCATGCTGGACTGGGGCTAGGAAAAATTCCATTGAGATGCTTCATGCCGAATTCTTCAAAGTATTACAAGGATGTGGATGTGATAATTCAGTTGTAGTTGGAGATGATGGTATTGGTCAGGATGCTGATGTTTCCAACAGCCAGTCCACAGAACAGTTGATCTGTGCGCCAGATTCCATCCAAGTGAAATAGGTTCCTCTCAATGTCCTCACTTTAGGGCCAGGGACCTTTTTATTAACAATGTAAATATAACATTCAGGTGAATTATTTTAGAGGTAGAGCATGGAAAAAAGCCCTTCGGCCCACGCCGACCATTGATCATCCATTCAAATCAGTTCTATGTTATTCCACTTTCCAATCCGCTCCCCACACACCAGTGTAGGAAACAAACTGCAGATGCTGGTATAAATCGAAGGTAGACAACAAATGCTGGAGTAACTCAGCAGGCCAGGCAGCATCTCTAGAGAGAAGGAATGGGTTACGTTTTGGGTCGAGATCCTTCTTCAGACTGACACCAGTGGCTATTTAGAGGCCAATTAACCTATAAACCCACATCTTTGGGATGTGGAATGAAACTGGTGCACCCAGAGGAAACCCACGCGGTCACAGGGGGAACATACAAACCCCATACAGACAACACCTGTAGTCAGGATCAAACCCAGGTTTGTGGCGCCGTAAGGCAGCAACTCTAACACTGCGCCACAGTGCCACTTCAGCTATTCAATAATAAAATTAAAAGGGCACTGGATTATTATTAAAAGTTAGAAATATGCAGAGTAACTGGGATTGAGGAGATGAATTAGGCTAATTAGACAGCAAGTTTAATATGCCGTTGTTCTGTTACAAACTTCACAGGCAGCACCTGAGGTCAGGATCGAACCTGGGTCTCTGGCGCTGTCAGGCAGCAGCTCTGTCCACTGCACCACTGAATTTGAGCACCATTCTATTTTCCTTGCCTTAAATAACCCTGCGTTGGAGAAGGTCGGGAGTATAACAGACCAGACCCTGGCTCTGAGATGTTAACTGTGCCTGGAATTCACAAGACCATCCACATTACCGATCTAGGAGCTGGACATCTTTTGCCTATTTCTAGGTTTTTACCCACCTATAAATTTGAAAACCAGTGTGTTCATATTTTGCAGAGTTGGTCCCTTTATAGATAGTGTAAATCTTAGAGTAGTAACAATCCACAATCACCCACATATTTGTTTTAGTGTAACAAACCCTTTAATTCCCAAATGTAGATTACTTGGAGAAATGCCAACTGCGCTTGTTAGCTTGTAAATCAAAGCAGGTTAAACTATTCACTTTTTTAAAAAACGAGGGAAAATTGGCTATTTGTAGCACAAATTCTGCTCTTTCCACCTGTCTTCAGGCTGCAATTCTGGTCTCTACTAGTGGTACTTCACAGAGGAAAGGTCATCTTATTTAATCACCGGCATCAGGTACAAATAAACGATATAGATCACTATTTTGTCTATGGTGATTACCGACACCCAGCCAAGAATTTAAAGAATTAATTAGGACACTCTGCATGCCTTTTCCAGTTGTAAAGGGAGCCATGGCAGATGCTCTGCTACTGCAGACGTTGATGCACGTACACCTTACGGTCGGCCTTGTAGTCACCTTGCTCGAAGGATTACTTGATAAAAGAACAGCCAAAATATGTATTGGCTAACCTGCTGAATGTTCTGGAGATGCGTAGGAAAAAACTGCAGATGCTGGTTTAAATCAAAGGTAGACACAAAATGCTGGAGTAACTCAGCGGGACAGGCAGCATCTCTAGAGAGAAGGAATGGGTGATGTTTCGGGTCGAGACCCTTCTTCAGACCGTCTCGACCAGAAACATCACCCATTCAGTCCCGCTGCGTTACTCCAGAATGTTCAGGAGACGCAGTTTCACTTTCACATAAATATTGTTGCATTGACTATATCAGGGTTGAGCAGATCTAGCCTGAAGTTCATGATTACAAGTCACTATCAGCAATGGAGGACATCGATCTTCACAACTGCTAGTTCCCAGATAACACAAGGACTCCAATCCCAAGAAACCCTCCTGTAAACAGCCTTTTTGATAAGTCAGAAACATCCTTTTTTCTATAGCCCGTATTGTATTTCTCTATATTCTCTATAATTCTTTACTTTCATGGAATGTTTAAACTTTCTATGAAAGTTTCGCCAACAAAGAACAGTAAAACTCTTCAGCCCACAATGTCTGCACCAAACAGGATGCCAAGACCAACTCTTAACTGCCGGCACAATCCACACAAGGACCTTAGGTGCTGTCTGTGTGTGGAGTTTGCACGCTCTCCTTGAGTCACCCAGTTTTCCTTCGGGTGCTCGGGTTTCCGCCCACATCCCAAATACGTGTCGGTTTGTAGGTTAATTGGCTTCTGTAAATTGCCTCTTGTGCGTAGTGAATGCATACAAAAGTGGGCTAACACAGAATTAGTGTGAACGGGTGATTGAAGGTCAGCATGGACTCGGTGGGCTGAAGGGCCAGTTTCCATGCTGTACCTCCAAACTCCATAAGCTCAGAATAAATTAAACTTGAAAAAAGTTAAATGAGAAAAAAAAAATCAGCATTTACTCTACCAACGAGCAGTTACAAACCTCGGTTTCCTATAGATCAAATAAAACTCGAAAAAAGCTCAGTGAGAAAAGTCAGCATTGAATCTATTCCCGTGCAGTCACAAACCTCATTTTCCTTTTCCTGCAGAACGAGGATAATGTCTCCAGGCTCCACGCCAGGAGACTGGTCTGCTTCGCCACTAAACGTAATACGCTGTCCATGTTTCATCCCTTTATCTATATGGACTTCTAAAATCTTCACTTCCTTTATCACCTTCTTCCCCTCACATTTCTTGCATCGATCCTTCTCATTGATGACCTCACCTGTAACATTCAAAACATTACACAAGTTAGGGCACAGGCTGAAGAAGCAAACTTTCAAATAACTTAAATTTACCAATTCTATCAGACAGCCCACATTCACAAACTATTAGTGACCTTGAAACTTTTTAAAAATAAATGACGTGCCTTGAATACGTAAACAAATTAAAATTGAATTTACAAGTATGTTGGGCTAATTTTGCTGCAAGTGGTTGGTATGAGGCATTCAAACTTGAGTAATGGTGAGGATGCAATGATGCTCTGCAGCTGATCTTGAAATGTCTCTGAAAACCAGCATTAACTTCAATAGCTATCAAAGCTAAGGGGATTGATTATCCAATAGACAGAACGCATAACAGTACAGCACAAGAACAGGCCCTTCTGCCCACAATGACCAGGTTGAACAGGATGCCAAGACCAACTCTTATCTGCCTGTACAATAATCCATATCCCTCCGTTCCCTGCATATCCATATACCCATCCAAAAGTCTCTTAAATGACACTATCGTATTGTTCTCAGATACCATGACAAAATACATAAAACCTATTATAAGTGAAATAATTTTTTTAAATTCTAAATCACACTTTACAAGGCCAAATGTACTAAAGGCTGGAGGCTCTGCAGAATTGTTGTAGAATACTAATTCCTTGCTGGTCAGGACATATTTGACTTCCTTCATCATGGGTTGAAAGGCAAACATTAGAGACTAGGTGGATAAAGGTGGCGAAACACCCAAGTCCCCACGTCACCGTTAGACTCACCATCGAGTGCTAACGTACCACGCGGAGAAGGGGGGATGCGTCTCTATGCCAGTCATGGGCTCAAACCCATTCACATGATAGGGTCATTCATCTTGATTACAAAGACGATGTGGTTTCCTTTCATTTTACTACTGGAAATGTTTATAAACCGTGAAAATGAAGTATGAGGCAAATAATTTTAATAAAGTAAGAAAGTCTACTCTAATAAGCTTTAATTTAATTGATTATTAGAGACATCAGGAAAATGTCAAAGACCATTGACAGCTGTAAGTCTTTCGAGGGTTTGCGTGATGGAGAGGTGGGATCACTAGGCTTGTCACCAAAGCCCAGTTGTT